>NW_017804498.1:1216936-1257552 GCF_001625305.1 Branchiostoma belcheri
TATATATATATATATATATATATATATATATAAATAATATTTAAAATCTTGAAATAGGCAGAATGAAAGGAGTGCTATGGTATACAGTGGGTGGTCTAGCCTTGATACCAGACCCACAGCACACTAGGTTCAAAGTTATCCAGTGTGCAATGGATACCTTTGAGTCTACTGTTCTGTGGGTCTGGTATCCAGGCTATATGGTCCTGACCCGGGACATCAGTGGAGAAAAGGTTGTGAAAAACGTGATTTTAGATATAAACATGTCCAAATGTGACCTTCTGTTCTCGTCTTTCTTCAGGGACCTACAAGGCCTTGGGCAAATATACGGGTACGGTCAGTTTCATTTTACATGACACGTCATACGTTATTGAATATTCTACAGCAAAATCCTTTTCCTTTCACATTTCTCACGTTCTCCTACATTAGATCACGCATTTTTTTCTTTCAGCTGATTTATGAAACAGTCGTTGAGAGGTAAGGAGGATCCCGCTTCTGCTATGGATGACCCCTACCGACACCTCGCAAGAATGCAGAATGTTTCCGGCTTTCCTACAGGTGCTACGTGCAGGAGGGATTAGGAATGCTTTGATGTGTTTAGTTACTTCAAACATATGTGCAAATACAAATCGAAAGGATGGTGCTAATAACAATGGTGCTGCGAGTTTGGTGCTAGATAATTTGACATAAACAACGTTGTCACAAAATAAATAAAATTTATGAACGGTATAAAGATTCATCGAAACGCTGCTTTTATGATCAAATTTCCAACAATACCTTTTAGGTGTAAGCATGTTGTCCTCTAGTAAAGCACGTATATCTATAGCTAGGTGCTGATAAACTCGATCAACCATGCCGTAGCTAACTGCAAGTAGACTTTTGATTCCTTCATGAAACAACTGTCTCTTCCAGCGTTTTGGAGATTTGTCTACTAGTATTTGAATAACAGAGACCCATTTTTATATCTCACTGTAACAAGATAATAATTCGGACTTAAACGTATAATTATCAATTAAACATAACACTAAGCAATGATTTCAAAGGTGCTGAAACAAATGATCTTTGTTATGATAAGAATACTATTTATAACGAGAAATGTACACAAGAACGTTGATTGTAATCTTGTATATGAACTTGATGTGTGTATCAGCGCTACAACAGAGAAGGATGTATTTCTGTATGTCACATATTCATGTACATATGCACTAATGCACTGATGTAATCATATTCAATCGGTGTACAATCATTATGCCTTCACTTGCCGACTCGAGAATATATTTTCTGGAACAGACGATGTAATAACGTGCATGTTTGATTTATCACACGAGCTCACGTTCAAATAAACACTGAGAAAATTTCTATGATTAATGTGATGATTAATATTGTTCTTTCTTCTATGACAATATTAATTTGCGATTAATTGATTTGAGGGATTCATATACAGCATTAAAACCCAATCTGCAGTACCGGTACTGACCGTTGAGGGGAGATTGTACTGTAAGTAAATTATAAATACCCACATTGATTATGCAAATAAGATTCTCATTTGTATGAATTATGTCAGTTGATATTCTCCACACAATAATAACAGCCATCCACTCATGAACAGCCATCCTCAAGTTATGTTGTACACTTCCAAAAACACAGACACAAGCCGCTTCAACGACGTAGGGACACGAAGTTTCCTACTTGACCTTTGTTTCTACGACCGCTACCTACTAAATATCATTCTCAGCTTCTCAAATTATGCCGTACACACACAAACAACAAATGCAAGAAAAAGCCCGCTGCATGTGGGTATACATGTAGATCATTCAAATACTAGTACGTGCACGCGTGAACCGTCTTGTATCATTCGTTTGCCATTTATCTCCAGGTAGGAACGCCCTCTTTTGAATGTCGTAGGAACGACAAATAACAGATACGAGTCAAGGCAAGTTTTATTACATTCGCCAAGAAGGTCATGATGTCCGTAGCGTTTGTATGAATTTATGTGGTTTAGCACGATAACTCCAGTAGCTTTGGATGGATTGTCATTAAACTTGGTAGGTGGGTAGGTGTTGGTGAGACCTAGAAATTATTAGATTTCCTTGGTACTGCAACAGAACTTCCAGTTTTGATATCTCGTGAGCAAGACATGCTAGGGAATTTAGATGGTAGATAGCTCTTGTGCTAGGGAAGAAGTGACATTCTGGAACTGCATGGCAGTTTGTTAAAAAAAATGAGAGTGGACCGGCTAAACGGATTGTCATAATTTTCGTACGCAGGTACCTTAAGTGCTACTTGACATTAATTAGATGACGATTATGCAAATAAAAAAGCTAATTTGCATAATTAATGAGGAAATTCTATAAATCAGTGCTGTGTTCCATAATAGGACTATGGAACACTTTCGACATGTAATGTAGATAATGTGACATAGATAATGTCCATTAAGACCTAATTTGCGTAATTAATGGAAAATTGTTATAACCTCATAGTGGTAACTGTCGGAAATTTCATTGTTGCAGCATTTGAAAATTAAGTGAAGGTGAATATATCAATATATACTTTCGACACACATAAACAACCACATAGATTATAAAGCAATGACATCAGCGCAAAGCAATTAACCCATAACAGCATTCCATGGTATTACGTCGATATGTGCGAGTACAAGTAACTGGTGGGCTTTGAGGACAGGGGTCAGATACGTCTCTGAGACCTAGCTGGCAGTGGGCAAATTGTATGGTTATTTCAATTTACCACACAGAAAATGACGTTACGTTGGTGGTCTCAAGTGCCTGGCCACGGGGTAGGGCTTCTAGGCGCCCTGAGTGCAGAGTACTGGTCATGGGAACGTTGTAACTCTCCTGCCCCTGTCAGGCTGTAAGTCTGAAGTTGCCGAAACTCGTCCAAACACAGACCTATTTTCCCATTGACAGTGTCGGCAGATTCCATCAGATGGACCCGACCTCATACGTCATAGGTACTGGCGCAGAACAGGTGCGCCTTTCGCTCAGCCCCAGAGTACCCCCAAGGGCGCGAGCTCTCAGGCTCATTGCGTGAGAACTACGAATGGTGTAGGACACTGTAGCCATTATGTACTGGATGAAAAGGCCTCCCTCTGTTACGAGGCTCAGGAGTTCTGACTCGGAAGAATTTTGCACTATACAGACATATCACAGACACTGATTGACAGATTTATAGACTAACTGGAACAAAAGTTTAAACTTGCACCTATCCTACACTACAGATTACAACCTATTACACATATCACCATGTGTCCACCCAACTACATGTACTAACAAATTGGAAAAGAGCCAACGGTTTTACGCAGACAGAACCACTCGAGCGGCTCCTGTTACGTTGCGGTTAACAGTGACAGGTGTACACGGCGTGTCTACTGCGTTCTGCAGACGCAACAAACACCGCAGACATCTGTTTGGACAAGGCCGAAGCTCATTTCCACGCTAGAGTTGTGGTTAACCACAGGAATGCTCCTGGCGGGAAAAGGGCCTGTTTGCACTGACGAGTCAACGCCAACAGACCGGGGATAAAACCGCTGCCTTCTGAGTCAGAAACACAATACAAATGTTTACTGCTGGTGCCTGGCAGTTGTATGTAGTTCAGTCATGCTACTTTAGTTTGTGATATACCTTGCTTACGTTACAATGCGAGCATTTGTAAAGGAACTCATAACATTTACTTTACAACACCGGTTTGGTATTATTAGAACCATGCACGTTTCGTGCTAAGGCTTTCTTGCAGTCTGGTAAAATATCACAACTTTCTGGTAATTTTAATGATAGTCTTACTAGCATGAGTTTAGATTGCAGGAAACACTCTTCAGCATTTATTAACTCAAATTTACGAAACAACACCAAGAAGTATGTAAGTCATATACTAGGAGTTTTCAAAAAATAATTGCATAAGAGATTAATGCGTTTAAATTGTGTCATCCCCTAGAAACTGAGAAACAGACGTTAGGTACACGTGACGATTTACTTACAAAATTCGTCTGCGTGTTTAAATGATGATTGAACTGGAATCGACTGAAGCTAGCTATGATCTGTAACCGAGATAGTGAGGTCTACTGTCTACCAGGAGAAAATATCCCGAACAAAAGATCCACCAAGACGTCCTTTGGGTAAATGTGACGTCACAAAAAAGTACGTCACTCGTTCCCAGGGTATTAGATGTTGCCATGGTAACGCAGACGATGTTCCCTCGTGTCGCTGTCAGCTGGCTTGTCCTGCTAGGCCTCTCCCGACACTCTCGACAGAAATGTTTACATGTTTCTATTTTTGTTCATCCTTGGGAAGGATGTTGATGTCGACGCCCACGGCTGTGCTGAATTACGGACGATGACGCTTGTTCCCATGTGTGACTTATAAGTATCCATCTGATCAGCCGAGTCAAATACCAGTTCACTCGTTACCTTCGCCAAGAAGGTTATGTTTTCAGTAGCGTTTGTCTGTGTGTGGGTGTGTTTGTGTGTATGTGTGTGGTTTAGCAAGATAACTCGAGAAGCAGTGGATGGATTGGAATGAAACTTGGTAGGTGGGTAGGTCTTAATGAGACCTAGAAATGATTAGATTTTGGGCCCCCTGGCGGCTTTCCTTGGTACTGCAGCAGAACTTCCGGTTTTGATATCTCCTGATCTGGACATGCTAGGGTCACGAATTTTGGGTGGTAGAAAGCTCTTGGGCTAGGGAAGAAGTGACGTGAGTTTGGGCCCCCTAGCCGTTTGTTCTGGAACTGCAGGAGCATTTGTTGAAAAAAAATTGAAGGACGATAACTCAAGAACCGGTCGACGTATTGTCGTGATTTTTGGTATGTAGGTAGCTGAAGGAATGCTTGACATAATCAGATGGCAATTATGCAAATCGGGAGCTAATTTGCATAATTAATGAGGAAATTCTATAAATCTGCTTTGTTCGATAATAGAACTATGAAGCACTTGTGACATCTACTTGAGAACGAGAAAAACATCTGAAGATATAGATTATGTAAATGAGGACCTAATTTGCATAATTAATGGCAAATTCTTATAATTCCATAGTTGTAACTGCTGCACCCCAAATTTCATACTTGCCACATTTGGAAGTTAAGTGAAGGTGAACATCAATAAACATAATTTATTCAAATCATCACCTTATTTGCATAATTTATGAGGAAGTGCTATAATAGCCTTTTCTTATGATAAGGCTGTCATTGGATGGAGAATATGATCAACTGATATAATCCATGCAAATGAGGCTCTTATTTACAAAATCAATGATTAAAGTTGTATAATTCGTCACCCGCAAGGGTTAACATCATTTGGCGAAGGTATGAGATTGTGAAACTCTTGTCTTAACAAGTGAAGGACACGCATCGCGTCAGTCATTCTTCACTTCGCAAATATTGCATATTTTGATACCCTTCTACAGAGGAGTTCAATTTTAATTGAACTCCTCTGTACATGGTGTTAAACACACACCAATGCCTTACGTGAAGTACAAGGTTGCAACACAAATAAACGACCCGTTGCTCTGCGCAAGAACTGAAACAACTGAAACAATCGATTAACTCCAAACGTCCACAAGCGCAAATAAATTAACAAGCTTCATGAGAAACAGTATGTCACAGTTGGTGTCGGAGCAGGAAAACGTGAGAAAAACAGTCATGACGGAGTGCCACCGCCTACTTCTGCAGCCGGTCCCGCTAAATGTTTACAGTATAGATTTACAGGATTGGAGGGGACATGTGTTTCACGGTGGAAAAGCAAACCACTGGACAGGTCTTACAAATCACCGTCCTTGAAACAAATCACAACAGGTAGTATGATGAAAAGGACCACTAATACACAAATTGAACCTGGTGGCTTTTTTACTTCCTATCTGACTATTGGTTCTTGCGATAATTTCAAATGTACACAGCAGAGAGGCTTTCCTGTGGACCTTAGGGTAACGAACCCAGACAGGACTAATGTTTTCCCGTCTCCGGGCCATTCCCGCAGCACTGACGGCTCTGCCAAACGTATCAGATGTACTGGCGTGTGGCAGGGTTTACTACTGAAGTTTCCCCGAGAGGGGCCCGCCCACTTTTCTGCACGTAGGCCATGTTGACCTGACAAACTTCTCAGCCTTTCGTTTCAGGCAGGGCCGGTAGGATTAGATTCTGTGGCAAAGGTCGATCCGCCCTTTTCCTGAATTCCCAGAAAGCTCCTCCCGTCTATTATAAAGTCTATGAGCAGGAACATCTGAATTCATGAGTGCGGCCAAGACTAGTACTCGATCACCTGTGCTGAAGACGCCTATTGGCTACTTTCCCTCCAGACCCAGGACCCCGTGGGTCACGTGTTACAGTCGGGGGTCCATAACCGGTGGGGGAGTCGACAGGAGACGGACGTTCCCGCAAAGTCTCTAGCGAGCCCCTTAGGTGAACCTTAGTGATCCAGAGTGGCAGAGAACCAGGGCAGCCAACTAAATACCGCTAAAGTTACACAAGCTACAGCGAGTGTAGGTCAGCAGCATTCCAGCACCGCTCCTGCTCAAGGCTTTCCTCAAGCAAGTGTGAAGTTTCTCCTCCCGTCAAGATGCCATCGCAGTGCATGAAAATATTCCAGTTCACCGGAGTCGCCTCGTTTGTTGTGTTCTGTATGTTATACGGAGTGTACCAGTACCAGTATTACTACAACGGGAACTACTACTCTCCGTACAGCTCTTACGGCGGCTCCTCCGGGTCCTCCTCGGCCTCGTCCTACAGCCAACAGTACGCCCAGTACCTCGCTCGCTACTTCGGCTCCCAGTACACCTCCCAGTACGGCTCCTCTCCGTACGGCTCCTCATCGTACAGCTCCTCTCAGTACCGTGTCCAGCCCGGCTCCCAGCCCCAGTACGCCTACCAGCAGTACAGCACCGGCGGGAGAACACAGCGGACATCCAGCCGCAGGTCTCTACCCTACAGGGCAAGAACCGGCACGGGCCAGGGCAGGCGCTCCAATGCTCTCAGGAGATCCGGTACGTTCTTTTTCAGTTTCAACAATTTGTTGTTTTGTTCGTTTCTAATGATGGCACATGAGATAATACACATTTCTTGTAAGTTTTTTTTACACAACTGTTGTTGTTTCGGAAATCAATGTATACATTTCATGTACTGGTTCCTTCACACCACTGTGCGGCAATTCTCCGGAAGTCATCAACAGTTTCTGTACCCCTCCCTTCAGTGCTGATGAACAAACATTAGCTTGTCAGCACTGGGTACTGTAACCTACACATCAAGTTCAACACTGACGTTCCACCCGGCACGTAAAAATCCCGCTGTGTTTGCTTTGAAGGGAGCTGTTTATTCCGGACTAACTGCAGGAATGGGTGTGTTAACACCAGGGCTTTTGGACGTGACACTCAACTTAATGTGAGAAACAAAATACGCAGATAAACCTGTCAGCAGCGTTCACTGAATATATATTCCTCACGCTCAATCTGGTAGAGAATCAACAGAACATCTTCCTGTGGCCTCATGACCCTTTTCGTTCCTGAGAGACCGGGAACATTTGGTAGGAGTTTGCTCTGGCTCTATAGAAGTTCGGTGTTGTCTTTACTGATAACTACTTACCAGTGTACACTGTGCCGCTCTGTGTCTGTTCATGGCTGACTGGTGCTTAGAGTTAGCAATAACGTTCTTACCAATTTGTAGAAGAGGTTAGAGGCCAACATAAAACAACGCCCGTATTTGTGGTGAGTCTGAAGTGTGAATTGGTGCTTTGCTTTCGGTCTAAGACAGCCTCACGTGAGGTGAGTTTGCGGTACAGAAGAACCAATGCAGCCGATCTGTTTGAACATCAACAGTGAAACAAATTAGCTGCAATACTTAGATGTGCCCAGCTTGTCGTCAAACCTCACAGCCTGTGAAATACGATCAAAATTACACTCTCTGTTAAGTCGAACACGAAAAGATGTTGCTGCATTTATAATTGTACGAAAATTGGAATTGTTGATACTGCTGGTTCAAACGAGAGATGGGGGGATAGACTTCACAAAGTCCTGAAGCTAAGCAGGCAGTATTGGTAGTGCTAGATCCGATGTTTGTGAAGTATGGGTTGTTTACCAACAGGTTCAGTGATAGGTCAATGACTTCTATGTTTAGGCCTCAACCTATCTGATTAGACATACATGTTAATGAGTTAGCCCATTAGTTTGCACATCCACACTGTTTTTAGTACGTAGAAGACCAACATGGTCCATGCCTTACAGAGCTGAGTAGATCGTACAGACCAGTCTATGAGTTAATAGATATTTATGTTGCCGGCTGTCCCAGGTCTGCCCGACCTTGTCCCTGATGCCGCCCTGGTGGAGTCGACAGCCTACACGGAGAACGTGGCGCTGTACCGACTCCAGTGCGCCAAGTCGGAGAACTGTCTGTCCAGCTCTGCCTACGGCAGGGGCGCCACCCAGGACAGCACCCGCCGGCTGCTCCGCTTCTCACAGCGGACCTTCAACGAAGGAGACGCGGACTTCCTGCCCGACTCGGACCCGTCTCAGTGGGAATGGCACGCCTGCCACCAGTGAGTACCGATGTGTTATTGTGGTGACTCACAGTTCCGCACCACAGTCCGATAATCTGTGGCCTGATTTTGCTCCCTCCCAGCTGTTTCGGCATCCATACATGGAGCCGGAGAAGAAACAAACTTTTGTTTTCTGCTTTATATCATCATCAACATTCATGGTCACCATTAATATTTAACAAAACTTTTTTTTCATTAGCTAGGTAATTGAAGAACTGCAAGAATGTACAAGAAAATATAGATATGTATACGTATCAATAGTCGAAGCGTGTTATCCTTTGACTAGAACTTCTAGTGACGCGTACCCTGGGAATGGGTACCAATTGACCTGGATGATCAGGTGAGTATCAGGTGAATGAATCTTGACATATTTGATATCCATATCCAACAGTCATGACCGACAAACGACCTCTGATGTGGGGCTATTAGAAACAGTTAAATCTAACTTAGAGTCCAAGCTGCTTAAGTAACCTAACCATGTTTTACATGCCGCTTAAGCTGCCCCCCTCCCCACGTACTTGACCCCCCGAGGATCCCCGTGAGTGAGGTTCGCAGCTCGATCGAATCCATATGGCAATTGGGAAAACATTCCGTGTTGCCCGATGAAATATACCGGGAGGGCCCGTCCTTCACAATATACAGTTTACATGTACACCAGAGGGAGAAGGATTGGCCACCATAGAGTTCATTTGCCCTCTGCGGCACAAACGCTCCTATAGATATATACCTGTATATTTGCCAGGGCACTAACCGACCTATTTTAGCCAACACTAATAACAACCAGGTTTCTACACACATCTTGGCAATCTTTCGAGTCGAAAATTTCCAGGTTAGTGTCGTCCTTGCGTGCAGGTTCAACGGCCACTGTAGTGATTGGTATTAACCTTGACAGAACGTACCAGTTCCCATTAGGTGGTCCTCTGCACCTGGCAACTAACCCCAGCTCCTACGGCATTCTTTCTACCTGATATGTGGCGACAGTCGCCTTTAAAAATCCAATAGCCTGGAAGGCACTAGAAAGCCCAGCATGTCCATTGACTAAACTTTGAAAGCTGAAGAAAGAATGTCAACATTTGAATCGTCTGTTTTGAAGTATGCCCGGACTTTAAAAGACTCATTATATACTCCTTACGTACACGGTCATGGCTACTTGAGTTCCCCCATATTCAGTGTCCGCAGGCATCTCTGGAATGGCAAACTCAAGCCCCTCTCAACAACAGCGGGGAGAACGTGTGGATCTAGGAGGTTCTGGAAAGACGAGGATGATCGTGCAAGATCCACTGGCGATTCGACAAATGTCGGTAATCTTCACAGAAGTACAAGGCGCGAAACAGTAGGACCTAATGTTCACCTGGATTCTGTTCGATAAAATGAAGCTCTGTTGTCTGCTAACAAAGTTACTAAGTACCAGGACGGTGGGGAAAGGGTGAAATAGGGAAAACGGTTTAATTACAAGCAGAATTTACTAATGAATGACAAAAAGTAGTTTATGAATGGTATCTTGCTAATTCGACACCTTCCATGAATCCTTAAGTTCAATAACTTATTGTTAACCCGGGTGGACAAGGAAAAGCTGGTATACAGACTTGCAGACGACATCGGGTAGGATAATGACGCCGAGAGAGCTAGTTATCTTCTCAAGTTTGTCTCAGGAGGGTTTGACATTCACATCCAGTCAGTTACATCCCCCACACCCACCCAGCCCCGTATCTATGATACAATGTCTAGACAAATACTCTCAGTCCAGCCGACACGACTACTATCAGGCACATAAGCATGAAGTGTTTCAGACTCAGTGCATCATTCACAAAACATAGTGATGCAGACACAACAGTTTGCTGTCTAGAACCAAACACCGTTGACTCTGCACCCTTAACCTTAACTAAGAGCTGTAAGTACCGAATAACAGAGAGATCAGATCCTTGGTTGAACGTAGTGAAATTGAGTGGAGAAAGGCTTACATAACGTCTAGTCTAGTGCCATGGTTTCTATAACACCATTGCTAAGTATAGTGGTATATAACAACGGCCGGTGTTGTATAGCTTAGCCATGGCATTAGGCATTTAGATTCCAACGCACGACATTGTTTGCGCTAGGGGACAGGTGATAACTCACCGTGACGTTTTATACAGATCAAGCGCGTAACAAAAATACACACAGGTTACGGCTGTGTTTATAGTCCATTCATTGTGCGTTTGTCACCACAACACACGTGTGGCGGGAGGCAGAGGTGGGGTTCCCTTGTCGCCGCTCCTTACCATAGCTAAGAGCTATTACTTTCCTAATTAGCCAACATGTGTGACCACTTATGTTAGGTGAAACCTCGATGCCCCGAGCGAAGGGAGCCTTGATAGACGCCAGGACGGACGTCCGGTTTTATAACGACTGAAGCGCGCTTACTTTGATGACATATCAAACATGACGACTTACAAGCCAGGTGAAGGACTTGGTTTGTATAAGTTCAGCTTTTGGGCAGAGGAAAGTTATTGGAATCGATGATAACAACCACATTAAGTTTATCCGGTGGGTTTTATTGCCAGTATGACTGCTGATACGACAAGCACGTAAAAGTAGACATGAAGCAAAAGTTGCTTTCTCCCGGCCCGTTCCGCGTATCTCTGCAGGTAGGCTCTCAGTGCATTATATAAGGTAAGACAAGACGAGACCACGTTCCTAGACGACACCACAGTGACTCAGCAGTCGGATCTCGCCATGTTATCAGTAGGACTCGGTCCTTGGTTTTGTACAAATGGGTTTTACCGCACCTTGTTCTCAGCCCTTAACGTGTTAAGTAACAAAACTGACCCCAGGTCAGGTCAATCAGGTGTAGATTGCACTACATGAAAAAACGGCAGCCGCGGCTTGTTTGTTGTAGTCTATTAGCGAGGATGGGGAGAAACAATGAGGCTTTTCACGAGGCGTTTTGTGAACACTGGGGGTAACATAAACTGGTACCAACCCTCCCCTCACCCTGTCGCCACCTCACGCGTGAGGAAATGCACGTATGCCCGAGTCGAGACTGAAGTCCACTCTGCCGGTCTTACAGTAACAATGTTAGGCTGCCATGCTTATTATGTTTGGAGGTAGAACAAAGTAAAAAGTCATACTTATTTTGTTGCCACTTAATCGGAGGATGGAATGACGTCATATATTATACTTATTCTCGGAACATTGCATTCATCGCCTCATCATCGGATGCAATTTTCACAGACATCTGTTTATTAGCCATAGTTATGACGAAGATGGGATGTGCAAGAAAGCATGCATAAATCAATACGACGTCTCCTTCGTTCTCGTGGTTCTGTATTCTAAGACGCCCTTTTCGTCGACTGCATCACCATCAGAAAGTACATCTACATTCCACCCATGGCATCGAACGCAGGCCGAACCGCGAGGGGCCCAGCCACAAGCATCCGTCAGCAGCAGATTGCATTACCAGGGTGGTCTGTACAAATATAAACAATCACCACACACGGTCCATTGACCAAACACTACTTCTGAAGATGCGGGGAAATAGCCTTTACCCTGTGGTGATAGGTCTTCAAGGACAAATACGGCGGACTGACCTTGGTGCTGTGTTAAGTTTTAGAAAGGGCGGGGCGCCAGCTGACGCGCGACTAAAGACCTGCACGTTAGATAACAATAACGTCTGGACTGTGCTGACATCTTAATGTAGGGTCAACAGATCGGGTTTAAAGACTTAAAGCTTTAATCACTTAATCGGCCCGAGCGTCGTTTGATATCATTAACTCTAATGGGTTTGGAGCAAATAGCAGGATACCGCACAGTACGTGCTGACAGGCTGAATGGGCCGAGTCTAGATTTCGACTCAGTCACCACTCCAGGCTCTCTACATTATATTCGGACACAGCACGCAGCTGGGCTCAGATAAATTATTTAGATAGAATAAGATTTGGCTTTCATTAACAATCGTATACTCCAGATTTTAAATGCAGCATAGAGACGTCAGTGGTAACAATGGCACTAGATTTATGTAAAATGTCCAACTTTGATATAAGGGTTTTATGCATTTTGTATGTAATGTCTGTATACGATACGTTCTGCTGTATGTCTCGCATGTCTCATAAAGTATGTAAATTGTCGGACTGAAGTTTCTCCTTCACTTACTATCTCTTTCTCTTGCCCTCTTACAGCCCCTACATGTACCTCTTCGGTCACTGAAGAATCCTGGATCCCCCTCTTCACTGATACCCAGCCACCACCTCTACCTGCCTCTCTATCAACCCTCAGCTACGGGTCCGGCTGCACCTTCGGTCGTGCAACCTCTTAACGTCAAACTGTGTGTTGATTTTCAGACATCACCACAGCATGGAGACGTTCGCTCAGTACGACCTGTTAGAGGAGTCCAGTGGTCGGCAGGTGGCGGAGGGACACAAGGCCAGCTTCTGCCTGGAGGACACCGGCTGCCGCCGCACCTACCGCAAATATAACTGCGCGCTAGGACGCCAGGTGAATAGACTTTCTTGTAGTAAACCGGCTCTAATGTGTGGAGTTCTCAATTCGTCCACAGGCACCACCATAGCATGGAGGTATTCACGTACTACGACTTACTAGACGAGCGCACGGGGAAGAAGGAGGCTGAAGGGCACAAGGCGAGCTTCTGCCTAGAGGACACGGGGTGTACCTTCTGGACGGACAGGCAGTATCTGTGCAACACTGGTGTTCAGGTGATGTGTGGGGGTTAATCACTGCACTAACTGCATGTCTCTGTGTTGATGTCCCACCTCAGTCACCATCACAGCATGGAGGTTTTTGCGCACTACCAACTCCTTGATGTAATGGGCGCGAGAGCTGCAGAAGGGCACAAGGCCAGTTTCTGTTTGGAGGACACCCAGTGTAGCTTCAATTACCTCCGCAAGTACGACTGTGACCTCGGAACCCAGGTGAATCTAGGGCATGTAGCCGTCCATAGACAGCTGCAAGACGGTACAGCCCTAACGACGCTATCGGCAGGCCGAGCGCATGAGCGTACTATTGGGCCTAGCTAGTTCATACACCTAGTATGCATTTTGGTGACAGCTTAAACCCTCCCTCCACCATAGGTGGTTCAGGTCAGAAAAAAACTCACCAGATACCATCTTAGACCACAATAGATCCTTTTAAAGTCAGCAACCACGTATTGACAGGTGACGGTATTGCAGCGCTAATTCTTATGCTGACATGAGTGTTTATGAAAGAAAAGGGAGAAAAAGCCCCCAAAATTTCTGCGTATTTCGTAGCAGCCACAAAACTTTAGGTGTACAGCTGGTTGAAGACATATTCGAAACCATGGTTGGAGCAGCTTGAATGTCTGGTCGCTTCGATCCTCAGCAGAGCATGCGACTTCACCATTGCAACATCATCCAGCTTGTCTGCGTTTTCCCGTTATAATTCACGATTCGCAATATATTGTGCTAACCAAAATTAACCACCATTTTTAGCATGAGAACGCGCAGTTAGATTTGCTGGTCAACAAAATATTAACGTCACCTTTCATGTCATCAAATTACAGTGCACGCTGCTATCTTGTTTATTTCGTACGTCGTCTCTTGTGACTCACACGGCAACAGGTTGACCACGGTCCGCTGACTGACTATAGCTACATGGTCTTTTCCATCTCTAGGGCATCTCTGCGGGCTGTTGGGATACGTACAAGCACGACATCGACTGCCAGTGGCTGGACATCACTGATGTCAAACCGGGAAAGTACATCCTCGAGGTGCGTACATACCTGTAGTACTTGGCACTAAACCTGTGTTTTGTTGCTCTCTTCAAGGGTATATCTGTCGGCTGCTGGGACAGTTACGAACACAACATTGACTGCCAGTGGATTGACGTGACGGGTATCAAGGCCGGCAACTACATTCTGGAGGTTTGACGACTACTGTGTGCCCTGAAGTTTCTCTTCTCTAGATTTCAATCCCAGTCTTAGTCTTATTCAAACTCATTTCTTGTCTTTTTCTTCAAGAGCCGACCCAGCTTCTTCTAGATCTCGCCGTGTGCTCCTTGGACGCTGTGTTCCTGAATGTTTTGTTGTCCCGATTGACTTGTTTGCCCCTCTCTCTACCAGTTCCTCTGAGTACCGATGGTGTACAGAGCCCATCCCCTGCATCCAAATCTCTTCCCACCCATCTTGAGATATCCACTGCAACTCTTGTCGTCTATGGTTGTTACTTTCAACAAGTGCAGAATACATCTCTTAATTGTGTTTTACCTTTCCTTCTGATGGTACTCCACCATTCAATTCAAAGACCTGGTTGACTTTGTTGCTGTGTCTCTGTAATGGCCTGTTATGAGTCTATTCAAAAGGATGAAGATTGGTGTCATATAACACTGTATGAGGAGTCAACATTGTCATTTCTCCATCAAACGCTATCAGGACAAAACATGGCACAGACAAATGTACTTCGGGGAAAACAAATGTTCACTACACATACGTGAACATTCAAGAAATTCCTAGAATTCTTGCATATTGTTTACATATTATACTTTGAGGCAAGTCAAGACAAGTAGATATCCCTCAAAACAGACAATCTACAAATGACTGCGGCTCATCGAATGAGTCACTGGCAAGTACGCTGGACAAAGGCATACGTTACACCAGGACTTGATCATTCATTGCCTAATCTGTAGGTTGTGTCGCGTTGTGTTCTCATTTCTCTGTACAGATCTCAATAAACCCAGAACGCCGAGTCAGGGAGAGCAGCTTTGACAACAACCGGGTCAGGTGTAACGTCCGGCTATACAGGAACAGCGTGCAGGTCACCAACTGCATCAGGACGTAAGTTTGGGGTAGATCCAGAGTGCATCCAGTTTGGGGTAGATCCAGATTCCAGAATCTCTCTTTCACGACATTCAGAACATAATCAGATTGATCAAACATACAGTCACGTAATCTACTCACAGCGTGTAACCTACAGTCAAAAGCAAGTACGTGTCGCACGGTGACGTCTAACATTCGTCAAAGCTGTCACAAAGACCCCGGACGAACTTTTTCTATGATAAGAAGCAAATTATAATAGTGTTGAATAAAATACTAGCCTCTATTTTCTTCAAAGTGTCTAAAAATCTATCATTGTGCAGCATAATATTATTGTGAGAAGTCTGGTTTGAACATTGACTGATGTACATTGTACATAATCTTTGGTGGTCATGTTTCCTGTTTTCCCTTCACAGACACCTGAGAAGCAGCCGTGGGTAAACTGAAGCTCGTGCTCATTCAGCAGTCCTCAATTTCTAGACAGTCATTGACCACCTATCGTCTATACTCACACGTGTTGCCGTAAGCAGAATAGCTGGTGCTACACAACTTGGTGCTATGTTTGAACGGACATCTTATTCTTAGTAAAAAGGAGTCTATATGTTCCATAATTGAACCATTTTTCAATGTCTGGTCGGGACTGGGATAATGCACTTTTTGCGACTTTGATTCCAGAACAGTTTTAGCCACTATCACAACATCTCGCTGGAATACCCTCAGTCCGTGTTACATGTTACAATGGTCTATGAACTAGTGAGAAGTCAAGAATAATTATCGTGAGAATAAAATTGCCCCATGTTATGCCATGGAGGTTCTTGTCACATAACGTTACAGTTATAATGCAGACCTATTTCTACTGGATGTACATTTACGGTGAAGTTATTCTTAGGCTGTCGATGTTAGAGCTTTTTGGATTTCTTTGCTGCATGAATCGTGTACCTATATATATATATATATATAGTGGAACAGGTTGTTGTAGGTAACTGCCTCGCTTTTCACCATGACTTGTGTGTTGGTTGTTTCATCCTCTATATATAATCCATACTTTGTACTTTGTTGGTTGTACCTTGTTTGTATACTTATTCAGTGCTCCATTTTGTATACCCGGTAATCAGTATCATTATGCATGAGTACTTGGAAACAATGTACTGTATGATTTCAGGAATTAACATTTTAGCACTGCTTAACTACTAGTTAATTGTACCGAGTACATTTTTGTAGTAAATCAACTCAGAGATAGCATCAAGCCAGGGGTAAATGTTACACTTTTGTTGCCTGTGTGAAAACTGTTCAATAAAATTCATAGCAAACGTAAGGCTGCCAAGAGGGAGTCTTCTTTGCAATAGGGTTGTCTGAAGAGGATGTAAGTCTAGAGGACCAATGATAGACGTACACACGAACATTAGGTATAAACACTTCACAGAACCAAGACTTAGTAACAACCTTCCATCCCTCAATCTGCTTTGAAATTATCACTTATTGAAAAAAAAGAAGATATTTGCTCCTTTTTCTCCCCAACATCAGCAGAGCCTAGCCTCCTCACCAGGCTCAATGACTTGGACTTTTTTTGGCTTTTATGATGCTCTTTTGTCTTACAGCATATAACCTCTATTTGTACTCAGATTGTTTTGCCAGCCAAGTACAAACTTTATTTATTTGAACAAGATAATGCACTCAGGTCGTTTTGACCTGTTTTTCAGACAGGCCTGATATACATTAAACAACAATACATGTGATATGCAATAAAGGAAAAAAGCACAAGATAAAAGCCTAAAAAGCCATGATTGTACAGTGATAATGCCTGCTGAGGTAGCTAGGCAGCGACAAAGACCACACCATTTTTACTGACAATGACAATACATGATCCATTTTATTGCTTTTCATAGTAATTAAAATGTTCCAAGGGGAGTTAATCATTCTTACATCTTATACAGCTATATTACAAACCATTCAGTGAAAGGATCCTGCCCATACTCTCCTTACAAGTAGGATTTCCCCCATAAAAATAACAGCCATGCAAACAAAAGTGTTAAAAACTACCAACATTCTGGTGCTTCCCAACTGTAAAAAAAAAACAACAATCATATATAAAAACATAATTTTCGATCTCCAAAGAAACATCTAATGTATCTTCAAAAGGCCCTGCACTGTCACATTCGGTCAAGAACAACATTGGGCTTCTCAGTATAGCTGGATAATAGCCCCCATTCAAAGTCTGAATCCGTTTAAAAAGCACAAAGCATCTCACACAGGAGACAGTACAGAAACACAGTCATATCTGAAACAAAGTACAAGTATCTACAGTACAACTTACATACCCTTCAAAACATCACCACCATGTACTTCATACATTTGTATCTCTACCATTATCTATTATATAGTAATCTATCAATAATATTGAGTCCCCTCCTCTACAACCTACATAAGGTTAGAATTTACCATTACTGACAACTATGACACTTATGTTAGATTCCAGACAATATTGTTAAAAGTACACCATGTTATAACTAAAACCTAAGCCTACAATGTGATTCATCTTCATATTAAAATTTGTGCCTTCAGAAGAGTAGAAATTTCGATTTCAATTTTCAAGGACAATAGGCCCAGAGTCACACGGCAAATGTCTTCTGACCATATTTGTATACAACAATAAATAAAATTGCTCTGTTATTACATTTAGCCAGTATCAGCATTGTTATTTACATGTTTCCAAATCATAAAAGGAAAACAACAAATACAAATGGAGAATTACCAAATCAATGGACCCTTTCATACTAAGACAATCCTTCATCAAAATACTTGCCGAGAACAAATTTATCTATACCTAACATGTCTATGATTTATCTAGTTGGTGGAGAAATATAAAATTACAAAAGCTTTTTGTCAAATTCTATACCATGTCTCTGGCTCTAATGCTCAGCGACAGAAGACAGAAAATACTTGAGAAAGCTTTGTAAGCAAGGGATAATTTGGGGAAGGGAAGTGAAGTAAGAACAAAATATTGTTCACCCATCACTAGTATTTGGGAAAATCAAGAAGTGTGGTATACAAAACAAATAGAGGCCTACAATGTGGTTACTGGATTAGTCACAACACAATCTATCATATCCACCTCTGGGCATTAAAAATGTTATACAACCAATGTCAAACACTGTTTCCAAGTGTGCCCTGCCCCTGTATCTACGGGAAAATATAATCTCAGTTCCTATTGGTTCTCAGAAATGAAAGATGCTTCTTGAATCAAATACAATCATGCCAATCAGAGCTGTTGATACAAACTGTGCTAGCTAGAAGACCTGTGAAAGACAGATGGAAACTGTGTTGCCATTATTTTCAGAAATGAAGGAAAACCTTTTGGAGCTGAGATCATAGCAATCCATGCATTGACAGACACATACATGTACAGTGTACTCTTAGAACACTACATTGTAAAAATACTACATGTGGTCAGTATCATCATACCTAAGACTCTTGTCATTAGACTACTCCTTAGACATATCAACTTTGATGTTATCTATACATTTATCTCATTTACATGTAGATTCCATGGCACGGATTTACAGGTGTTAAGGTTCAACAGACATCTTCTAAATGAATCCTGTTTCAATAAACAAGTGGCAGGCTAAGCATATACAATGTCATGTAGTTGAGGGGATCTGCAAGACATTATAATTATCAAATTTGATGTTACCTTAAGGGAGATTTAGCAATTTCGTGATGCAAAACATTTTGTCAGTTGCCAAGGATACTTCAAAATTGACATGAATAAAGTAGACACATGTAGTAACACTGTAATTTAAAAACTTTTTTTAGAATCTTTCTTTTAGTAAATGTCCTTCTTAGTAATTTGTCCTTTCAGTAATAGATAATCTAAGTTTCTTCAATCATGTATATCTAATTTTTATTTCATACAATAATTGTTAAT
The DNA here is from genome assembly GCF_001625305.1 of Branchiostoma belcheri. Classification (NCBI taxonomy): domain Eukaryota; kingdom Metazoa; phylum Chordata; class Leptocardii; order Amphioxiformes; family Branchiostomatidae; genus Branchiostoma; species Branchiostoma belcheri. The sequence goes on from NW_017804498.1 coordinate 1,236,149, forward strand.
GTTTCCAATAAACTGTCAGTTTTGATTTAGAAATCCTTTTGAAACAGGCATATTTACACATATACATCATCATTGAGAATTCAGGTTCCTTTTTGTCCTTGTGTAAATGTGGGATGCTTGAATATTGTCCATTGGATTTACTTTCTTGACTCCTGATGCAATGTTAGAAGTCACAACAATAGTCCCAACTAACTCCCAAGGTTTTTCTCTCTACCTACATGTACACAACCACAATTCATTTTCTTCTTTCAGATGTGCCAATTTGTTTATAATACAGTGATCAAAATGCATGGCAAACATGAACATGGCAGCTTTCAAGCAGCTTAACACACAACAATGTGTCAAGAGAATAGAAGGACCAGGGTATATACATGTACAGTAGAAGTATACAAGCACATGTATCAACATTGACATTTCCACTGCTGTGGGCCAGTAACATTCACTAAATTTAGATTTGATCAGCAAGGAAGTTAAAGAAGTTCATGAAATACCTACATGTAGATCATTGTGCCAACATGACAAATAACTATGGCACAATGTTGTGGGTACAATTGTTCCATCACAGTCAATGTGTTTCATCTGATTCCATTATTTGAAAAATAGTCTTTCCAAATATCAAAGGGACAGTTAGTGAGTTATGTTATGAGTAGTCAATTTAACTATATTTATCCTTTGGATATGGCCTCTGTTTCAATAATTTTTAGACTGTGTGCAATTCCTTCAAATGTTACATTATTATCACTAGTTTTCCTATGAATTTGTTTATCATCTATTACCATTTAAAGTTGTTTTTCCCCAAAACATTGAATTCTTTTCACACAGTTCTTACAGACTCTTCCACAGGAAGGTTTCTCCTAACATCAGTCATGTCTAGGGAGGAAAAGTTCTCTGTTACACTTTTACCATGATTCAGATACTAGTAACAAAAGTTTTTTTGTCAGGACATTACATAAAATGTCATTTCTGCTTGACTGGATGGAAAGCAATGTTATAAAGTTATAAACAATGCTAGTAACTGTGAAATCCATTAATTCATACTCCAAACTGTCCTTCTGTATGTAGGCAGAGTTACAGTACACAATACAATATACACAACAACTGTTTAGTATGTACAACCTGTCATGGATGTTACCATTTGGTGCTGGCCCACAGCTGTGGTGCCAACAAGATATAGATTTGCTCCAGTCTTGAGTATTGGGGATGCCTGCCTGATGATTATCATACATATAGCTGACTGTGACAGCTATAACTGCTCAAGCTATGTCTGAAATACTGGTACTACAGGTAGCTTTGCAGTACTTTCTTTCAAGGGGGGTGGGGGGTGGTTCTGCCTATACACCAAGACAAAGTGAGCCTGGAAGACTTCATCCTCTATGTCTCCTGTCTGTACGGATAGCACCACGGTACATCATGCCCGTTGTCGGACTGGGCTGCCTGTCTTGTTTGTCTACTGCTGTTGTTGTCCTGATGGGTGTCGGGAGGGTTTTTTGGGTAGAGGTGGAGTTTGGGAAGGGTCTCCGCCAGACTCCTTTATGGGGAGAGGTGGCACTGGCTGTGGAGACAAAATTAATCGACACTCAGATGATGTGAATTTTAAACCAGCGTAAAAATTACAGTTACAGTTAACATCCTGGAATGAAATCAAAAACTCTTTCCTGGGAAATTTCAAGTAGACCACAGACAACAGAACAAGCATGTATGTGTACATACATGTACACCTGTATATCATTTTGCTTCAATGGATAATCTGTTGATTACCGCTATTAGTCCCTACCTTGCTCTTGCTCTTGGGGAGAGAAGAAATCCTCATGGGAGCCGGTAAAGCAGGCTCATCCTCATCCTCTGCAATGTTTCCATAGTCAGCGTAAGCCTTCTTCTCTGGCAGTGGGGGCGGCACATCACTGGACGATGAACCTGACAGGGAAAAGAGTCAGTTTGTAAGACAGGGGGACTATTTTAGACAGTTCACACTGGAGCCAATAATAGAGGTTGTTTCCTGTTATAACAGTTTCTGTCCTGTTATAGCTGGTCCAGATCCAAGGCAGCGGGTGTGTGTTCACCACACTAATATTAGTGCTTTGCTGTAGGTAGATGATGGGGTAGATGGCATGGAATAGGCTAGGCCAGTGGACACCAGATCAAAAGGTCACACATTCGATTACTTGTATTCCTGGCTTGATGTTGTGTTCTTGGGTAAGGCACTTTATGTGGCTCTCCTAACTTCACCCCGGGGCAAAATTTGTATAGAACTTTGGTTGAGGAGGTAAAGGGCAGTGGAAGGAGAGGGATGAGCTCTGCCTTCCAATACCAAGCCCTAGATAGAGTGCCCATATGCCCCAAAAGGGCTATAGGACCTTTACATGTACCTGTAAGTGAAATCGTGTTTCGGTCTGTTCCAGTACTACTAGTGAAGGTGACTCTTGATGGCAACAATCTGGGGTTCAAGTTCAAGGTTCCCTGGCATCTGTGTATTTGTCTCCACCACCTTCAACAACATTTACTTTGTCTTTGTTGCTCCTGGCTCAAACTTGAAATAGTTGGAATTCAGCAGCTTTGATGTAATTGATGAGGGTAAAATGGGCCAAAGATTTGGAGCTCTACAAAAGGACATGTGTGCATTCATCAAATACCTGAACTTCAGAAGATGATGAAACTTAGGGAGACTAATATAATTGTACTATGTTGATTTTGGACTATACTTCCTCTCAGTTTGTGGTTATTCTGTAATGTTAATGAGGATACTATAGATCAATGGATGTCATTAAAGAAGCGACAGACAAAAGGCAATGGAAAACAATGACGGCTTGTCTGAGTAATGAAATCAAAGAAAAAAACCCACAGATTATTGATACTCATCCTCCAAGATGTAAACAATCAAACTTCCATGCTGCATTTTGAGGTCTGATTCTGAAATGAATCTTGCACCAAACAAAAAATTATCCCACTACTTTCTTCTCACTTCCCGGGTGTTTTTACCTAGAGGTACATTTAACCAAACAGATGACTTACTTGTTGAAGAGACACTTGCAGCAGGACTTGCAGACCGGTTCACATCCCGATTCACCTTTGGAGGGGGGGTGGCTGGCCCTGGCACACCGTTCTGCTTGGTAAGAGAAATCCGTGGCTGACTGACAGGTCTCATCGGACGGGCTGCCTTCAACTGGAGAGGAGAGAATATGAACAGGTTTTGGGTTGATGTACAGTAACTGATGTAGTCAAGCAACCAACCCTTAACTCATTCAGGTACCTGAGTGTATTCTATATTCATTGTACCAGTCTAGGTTTTATTGGATATTAACCCTTGTCCTGCTGGCATTCCTGGCACAATATTTTTCAATAATTTCATGTCTTAATTAGATCATAGACCCCCAATTTTTTTTGCCCTGCAGTGGCATAGTTACTTCCGCATTCGTTGCATTTCGCTGCGGTGTGAAGCGTTGCATGAGAAATACCCCCAAATTGTACCTATACAGGTTGCTATATAGATGGTACTGTATGTGCCAAGCGACATATGTTGCGCACAGCAGGACATTAGGCAACTGTGGTTAAAAATATCTTTGAATACCAACATTTTGTGATCCATATGGTATCAGATACATGTGCATTGTACATTTGCTGCATACTCACACCCTAACTTCAAGATTATCAGATTTGAACAGGTGAGTTCTACCCCATTGCTGTAGAATGGCACAAATTGAATTTGGGTCTCTAAATCAATTTTGTATGGTCAGTGCGTAAGAAAATTAGAATAATTATTTTTCTGTGAGCACTGAAATGCACAACTTTTCTGTTGTGCATTTCAGTGCACCCCAGACTTCTCCATAACTTAGGATTTAGCACTGGACTTCTCCAATTACATATCTTACTTGTGTGAACCATGACTTTGTTCCATTTCCAGCTGCCATCCTGACTCACTAAGAGTTCCTATCTGTGCCTATCTGGGTGGTCTGTACCTCACAGGAGTGTCCCACCCTCCCACAGACAGCACAGGTGGGTACAGTCAGACAAGTACATGGCAGAACCACACGACTCCCTGGCCTTGTGTACCAAACACTTTCCAATCTCTCACCTTTGGACCACTGTTACAGTAGTTCCTTGCCCTTGCCTCGCCCTCTAGTCTGCTTATTTTTTCACACAGCTCAAAAACATAACCTTTGTTCGAGCCACACAAAAAGAATCACTCCAGGGGATATACACAACTTGTTCTGAGGGCTGGCCTGTGCTAACTCACAGCAGCATTTTCTGAGGGCAGATGATGGAAATGGTCAGTCCATCTTTCCATTTTTGTGTTTTAGGTTGGACAGTGAAAAAATTTTCAAGTTTAATTCCAGAAACTAGACATTGAAATTGGAATCTGATTGTAAGAACCTTTGTTTTAAATTCACGATTTTTTCGTGGTACTTATCATTACCGTGAACAAATAATTTTCTGACTTTCTTTTTCCTGCACCTGCCGCAGCCGTGAACATATACATTGTAGTTCCGCGAACATGTCCATTTTTCTCAGACTTTTGCTACCATCAACAATCATACAGTTGTAATTACAGTATTAGGTACTTATAATTGTGAAAATCAACAAAATTCTTCAATTTGCTGTATAAATACAGGAATACATGTAAATACAGCAAATTGATCAAAGTGAAGATGTACATGTATTTAATCTGAAGCAAGCACATAAAAAATGAACAACTCTAAAGTGCCTTCTCTCAGTTTTGCTCCCTAGGTAAAAGCAATGGCTAATCTTCAGGTTATAGTTAGGCAACTACTAGTATTCTTTCAGCAACCTTAGGGTTTAAAAATCTGGGAGCTAGTGAATCAACTACTGTGAACTTTGTGATATTCTTCAATCATTTTCTTCCTGCCTATAAATGGTATCAAAAACTTCTACTTGAAAGGGCAATTTCCCAAATGACACCCACATGCATTCATAGCAGCTACATGTTCATGTAGTTAAGTCACAAAAGGGAAAGAATCCCGGAGTGTTTTGAGGTAAACACCCGCCTCCTTTATTGTCCTGACAGAACAAATTTGTCTTCATTAGTGTAGTTTTACTAATACTGATTTCAAACTTCAGGGACCAGGTCAAAAATGTAAGATCATGCCTACCACCTGAGTCACCTGAAGCAGACATACAGATACTGGTGCATTCTTCAATGTGCTTTGGCAACACTGTGTGGTGAAGCAATGCTGGTGGAATGTACACCGTTTGGATACCATGAGAGGGCAGACATGCATGATGCAAGATTACAGGGGAGGTTGTGTGAGAGAGAGAAGAACAAAGATTGGCACAAGAAGGCAGAATGATAAAAGTGTACCATGATACAGTTTGTAAAAAAAACATAAGGAAAACGTATCTGGAAAACCAACCATGAATTTAGGAACCAAATTTGACTTGGACTTTTTTTTATGATAGAACTCTTAGAAGTGTTAGAGCCTTTACCTTTTTCGTTGAAGAGATTCATCAGTCACGTATAGTACAAGTTCAGTAAGATAATTCTTTCAATCAGTGACTATTAAATCCTAAGGTGACCAAGACGAACTGACTAGTCGTCGAAAATTCGGAGGTATGTACCTTAGGATTTAATAGTCACTGATTGAAAGAATTATCTTACTGAACTTTACCTTTTTATTTTGTATGCTATTCTTTCTACTGACCCTCTGTATACAAGTAAAAAATGTAGCGAATTTGTATTGTGGTGTCATTAATCATAGTTCTAAATGGTGATTGACTAGCTAAGTGCTTAGACCACATTTTGTATATGCTGTAATGGTCTGCATCATTATGCTAAGACTTGCAATACAATTGTATGGCTGTTATTCTTGGGCTACAATGGCCAGAACAGGCGGTTTCCTGTCCTTGGTCGAAGAAAAGCTGGAGAAAAGTGACGCCTTTGACACTGAGACGACCTGTAAATATTTCTGGTGAAGCGGCGGGGGAATGGAGCTGTTTACATGATGGATAGGATGTTAAAGCCATGCGACCTGACAGGGCAAAGGTCAGCAGGAGCCAGGCAGGTGTGAGGATGAGGGGACAAAAGGTGGTCCCAGCAAGGTGGGGGCAACAACATACCTGCTGTGAATAGCAGCTACTTTAGATTAAAGGAAACATCCCACAAGTTGTCTACACACAGGAGGGCACTCTAATCCTCAGAGGGGCTTCTCAACCCTCTTGACTTTCCCACACCTGTCTATAGGCAGGTGTTGTCAGTCAAGCAAAGGCAAAGTTAACACAATATCTGCTAATTATGTCAATCATACAGGTCCATGTGAAGGTAGAGGGCATGGGAAAGTCCTCCGTTAGTTGGACCAGGTTGTACTTCGGGCAAGTTTGCAAAAGCCTGTTGTCATTTTCTAGCAGTTTTAGAGACAGCCAAATGACAATGATTGCTTTTTTTAACACTTAACTTTAAAAGGGAGTCAGATTTACTTTAATTGTTAAGCTTTGTGTGACTAAGTTCACGAGTGTGTTCTCCAAAGCAATGGGACATGAGGACTACAGGACCAAACTTCAGTTTCAGGCTGGAGGGAGTTGGAAGCACTTGCCTTTCAGCCGGCCTTTCAAAGGCTTTAATTCAACAGTCATTACGTTAAGACAAGGAAATTGGATATTTGACAGAGTATTCGCCTTAATGTATTTCTTCATCATATCATATTCAACAAGTGTCTTTGTACAGACAGGACCCAGCACCATTCACTATTTTTAGCAGTTAACCAGATACATTGTACAAGGCATAAGTACCTGACACTTCCTTCCCTGTGCCACCTCTTCCGATGTACCTGTCTCCCATCACTTAACACAAGCCTATTTGATGGTCTCATCCCTATGATCCTGACAACACCCAGGGCACCAACACTTCCCCACTATTGTGGCTACTGTGTTCTGCCCTTCTCTTTGATCAGCCAAGTATGATGACATGACATAGACCACACTGTGTAAACCCACTTTGTACAGGAAATACAGACTAAAGATAGAACGCATTATAACAAACTACATGTTGCTAACTGGTCAACGGTTTTGTAGAACAGTGTTTGACATGGCATTCTAATGTGTGAGCTCTGGATAAAAGTTAAACATTCCTTAGCTTGAAAGTTCATCTAAAACATACCTTGATGTAATTGAAGACCAAAATACGGCTGCACATACTGTCCTTGCACATTTTCTCACATTTTCCCAGATTCCTTCAGATTTTTATTTTTCTTACCCAGTAGTATTTTTGTTCCCACATTCATCCCGACAAATTTTCCTTGTGAATCCCAGGTAAAAGAGAGGATACAATGTACATTTGTAGGTTGTCTACAGGAATGCACTTCCTAAGGTGAGACCTTTCCACTTTAATATATCCAAAATACACTGATTGATTGTAATCCTATCCAGCTCCTGGTAAATAATGCACAGCAAAATGTGACTGCAAAATACAGCAAAATATGTGCAAAATATACATGTAACTGTTGTGTGTTTGTTGGGAAGCAGAATGCAGTTTCCCTTTGATTTACAGACACTCTTGTTCCTTTATATGGGTGGTGCCTGAAGTGAGGGTGGTCTCACAAGTGTACATCTACAGGTGACTGATAACTACAATGTCCCACCTGTTCTTAAGAATGGATTGTCATACCATCACATTGTACATGTAGTAGTACAGATAACAGGGATGTACATGTAGTAGTAGAGACAACAGGCCCTGAACAGGGATGAACATGTAGTAGTACAAACAAAAGGGATGTACATGTAGTAGTACAAACAAAAGGGATGTACATGTAGTAATACAAACAACAAGGATGTACATGTAGTAGTACAAACAACAGGGATGTAAATGTAGTAGTACAGACAACAGGGATGTACATGTAGACAGCGTACAGACAGAAGTAAGCGTACCGTCTGGTTCAGTTCCACCACAGGTCCGTCTGCTGCAGCGTTAGCTTCTCGGGTTTTGCTGACCCAGTTCTTGACTGGGGAGCTCTTGCCTTGTTGTTGGCCGGAGTGCCGGACCGACTTCTCGTACTTGGGGGGCAGCTGAGGAGGACTGGAAGAAGAACAAGAAAAAAGAAATTGATGTTAGAATTTTAGGATTATAGACTATAGGGTTCAAGAGGAATGTACAATGTCATGTACATGTATGTTCCAGAAAGAATGTCAAATAACACAAATAAAAGAAAGGATGTACAATTTGATCATTTTCTTTGACAGATGCAACTGGGCAGATTTACAAGACTTTCTTTTGCTGATGACATGGTTGAGGCATTTTGCTGAAAATGGCATGATTTTTTTACACTCGTTGATATGAACACAAATGGGTCTGAAATCATATCAGGACAGTAAAAACTGTTCCCTAACCCTAAGCCTGTCTCTGGAGTGGAAGGCCTGTCCCTGGAGTTGATGGGTCCATCAGAAGAGGTGGATGAGGTAGAGATAGTGGAGACTGGTCGGTCCACAGGCTTGTTCCTCGTGATCCACACCAGCGACATCGGTCTGGTTCGCGTTGTCTCGTCCATCGGAGGCTTTTTCCCATACTCAGATTCAACACGGGTCTATAGCAGAGGAATACAATATCATCATGTGATATCTAGGATAGAGTTTTTGGCCCAAGACATTCTGAAATATTTCTAGATGGCACTGCAATACAACAGTCGTGCACAAGTAGCAATTATGGAATGGCAACATGTGTCATAAGTTGTCGTGTGATTTTGATGTCTTTGACTTTTCAAGCAGGCTGTGATAAAGCAAACTGCTGAATGATGTACATGTATGACAGTCAGCCTTTTCCATATTATCAAGACAGCTGAATTTTTGTACGAAACACATGACTATACCAAGACTTTCTACTATTTGTGACTGTACAGCCTGTAATGATGATCATACAATGATAGTATGATAGTAACCAGAATGAGAAGAAACAGGAGCTAACCTTCATGTCCACAAAGAGAGAGTCCATTTTCTCCTGTAGTTTCCTGAGAGAGTCGGGTGCTTTCTGTGCGTGGACCTTCAGCCCTGCCTCCAGGAGGGGGATCTGACAGGCGATCAGGTCCTTCAGTCTCTCAATTCTGGCATGGTCTTCAGGGTGGCTGGCCATGTACTCTTCTGTGAAGAATGCCTGAGGAATAGAGGAAAATGTTATGGTATAGGATGATACATCACATGACACAACAAACATCTACATCAGGGCCCATCACTTACCATGATGGAGGCCAACATCGTTTACCAGATATCTTGGACCCAATGTTGACGTCACACTTCAGAGAAGCCATGTGACAAGTCTCACTGGATGACAAGTCTATTGAAGAAAACTAGTAAGAGTGGCTGGTTGAAAGCTCTTGATGAGAACAATTCCTTGTGTTAGATGAAAAGTTTTAACTACCAACACAGATGAACTTTCATGACAGTATAAACAACTACATGTACATTGTGCATCTATTTGAATCTTTCATTGACTATCTATCTATTCAGTGACAGTGAAATACTGAGAAGAATCTTCATTGAGGAAGGGCCCACAAGGGGTAGATTGGCATTACTAAATGTATTGGGAAAATTTTTTTGGTAGTCCAATTCACAATTCAAGACAATGCTAGTTTCTGACAGACATTTTAGGCTGAAAACAGAATATCATAAAATCAGAATCGTACCTTCTCATACTTAGCTGTGCCACCCATGACAGCAGCATCAATGATGCCGTTGAGTCTAAGGCTGAGTGTGTTGACTGTGAGTGTGGGGTCTGCCCGCTGCTGCTCGATAAGATGTCTCAGCTCCGTGTTGGCGTTCTCTATGATCTCACAGGCGTTTTCCAGTGGGCTCACTTCAAACTGTCCGAAAAATAAGGAAACATTTAAAACTCTGCGGAATTGTTCTTGTGCCATCTTACATTTCCTGCCCAGTAACAGTCATCAAATTTTCATTGAACACCCAAAGGTACTAAGTGCATTCTACTGCATAAATATCATCCATGTAGCTACATGTGATCTACCAACTTACAGTGTTTGTAGAGGTGACTTCGAACCATCTGAGGATACCAGGAAGTTTGTAGGCTGTCACATAGTTAGTTCTTTCTAGAAACATGTTCTGTAAGAATAAAAAGAAATTAATCATTGTTCAAGAACACTGTCATTGTTGGACATACATTGTGTAATCTCTTACTATTGGCTGTCTTCTTCCACCAGTCAAATGGGCAAGACAAGCCATAGATGGCTTTTCTATCAGCAATTCACAACTATCACAATCATGTACTTCTAATTGAAATTGGCAATTATATGTTTCCTTTTCTTTGAAGTAGAGTGATGTTTAACACAACTAGGCATAAAGAGGCCTCCTATTCATTATATCTTTGCAGATGTGGGGAATTTCTACACCTCAAAAACAGCTGCAGAACACAGTCCCTGTGATATTAATTTACATGTATTTCTCCCCTAAGTTTGTTGACACCTACATGTAGGCAACCCATTACTTGCATTTGTGGTCTGATTCAGAGCACAGGTCTACTTGGAAAGCATCCTTTCCTGGTCTGAGAAGAAATCACAACATCCATTCCTGCTAAACAATGAACTTGTGCACCTTGTGTGCCAGGTGTGGTGCTGCAGCTAAAACAACAGTAATGCTGACCCACCCCGCCCTCCCAACGGAAGTGTTTGTGGATCCAGTTTCACCCACATTCTGGAGCTGGTCACCCTTTTGAATTAGGAAGGAATGCCCCTGACCTTAATATAATTGAGAAACATCTTTCTACAGGGGCATAACAAAACACAGAGACTACACTTATCAGGAGGGTTTCCTTTACAGTCTGTTCTGATCGGAATCCAGATCTAACTCACTCCAGGCTGTCTGTTAACTTCAATTTCAACTGATACACAGTGTCTGCCTCAACATTCTACAGCTGCCGCAGTGATTTGTAACGATAGCAACCAAACACAAACACTCTTATCACAGGTGCACATGATATTGATATATAGTAGATATTAGCAAAGATGACAGCATTCTCTAAATACACAGCAATGTTAGTTTTACATGTACTTCACATAAATCTCCCCACCCCCTAAGTTACATTTGTGACAAGTGTCAGATCAGTGTACAATGGAAATACAATTGTAAAAATTCCCCCTTCTGTGGCAGCTTGGCCCTGGTATTCAGCCTGTAGGTGGACAGTTCTGACACCTTCACTTCCAGATCAGTGGTAGACTTCCCCTGGATGCAGTATCTATGTGTGGCTCTCATTATCCCTGACTAACCCACCTTAAATGCATGTGCCTGATTGTGATAAATAACATGGAAGAAAAACTAATAAAGTCTATGCATTGAAAGTACAAAAGCTGGCCAGAGTACTATCTGAAGTCCAACCCAGATCTTCTCACCGCAAATTCGTTGTCACTGTCTCGATCGCCCTTTCTGATTGGCCTGGAGAAGGTGAACTTCTGAACCTCGTTGACCTTGTAGAAGCTAGATCAAACACAGATGGGAGGGTTGAAGCATGAGAGTCTGTATGTAGGTATACATCAGGGTAACACCTTATAAAAATTACATGTTCTCATGTTACATGTATCTACCAGTGTTGGTTTGTTTTTAACTGTTTTCTTTCTGAACACAGAAAACAAAACTTATAACCACTGCCATTAACTTCCTGGTACATGTACAAAAGTATTGTTTTGGGTGTCTGAGCTGTTGGTTTGTGTATCTGTTTGCCTTGACAGTGTGACAGGAGGTTGAAAGTACATCATGTACATGTAGGTGGAGGGAAGATTGACAGGCAGAATAACAAGAGGTCAAAAGGTTAGACTCAAGTAATGGGGTGAAAGTGCAGGTCTTAGAATGTGGCACCAGTGGGATTTAGAGGTGGACTTGGGGGAATTCAGGAAGCTAAGGACTGCATACTTCCAGGAAGTCTGAAACCTACAATTTCTTGTTAACATGATCAGTGTTTGGAAGACGACTAAGGAAATACCTCTTAAAGACTGCTGCATAAACAAGATGTTAAATCCATTCATGATAAGAAGAATGGCCATGAAAACATATTTTAAGACACATCTTAAACATACAACAGGCCAACACTACAATGTTCTTCAATACACGTTCCCTTCACATCTGGAGGGTATTTTACTGGGAGGTCAGAGGGTCAAGGTAGGAGGGTTTAATTGGAACACCTGTTGAGTGCTTTCACACTTTGTTACATTCTTAACGAAGACTGGGGATTAAGTCTGAAAATTTCTTGAATTTCACCCTCAAGGAACAACAAAGCCCAATGCTCCGGCAAACATGCAAGATGACGCAGTCTTAACCAGTAGGCTGAATGAGGTAAAGGAAGGTATTTGGGTGGGTAAGGTGAGGGGACAAAAATGGCTTTGGTCCTACACCTACAACATACTTTCTTTCCTTCTTTATTCTTTATTTAGCCAGGAAACAGCATATTACCACATTTTTCAATGGATGGGGACTGCTTACAATTACCTGTATTTGCATGTACACAAATGTAGCCAGTATAACATACCTTTGGCATAACACACCAACTTTGCAGGCATGCCATGGCAGCTGGTCATATTACACTGAACAACTTGTCAAACCTTATTTTTCCATTGCTAACTCAAGGTGCTATTAAATTAAAGCGATTACAGTAGTTACTGACAATGAGTTCCACAATACATGTAATTCTAAAAGAAACTAAAAATAATTTTTTTAACACCTCAATCCTGGGTTTATAATTCTGACACTTGTTTAAAGTCGAAGTCATTTCTTGGCTTGGATACCTACGTAGTACAATCATGTAGTATACACATGTACATGTACATTGTAGTACCAAGGATTTATGTTGTCCAGGTACATGTAGCCAATAGTCAAATCAACAGCCCAAGAAATAATTGGGAAAAGGTCACTGGAAACTAGAAGAAAATTCAAAACACATCTTTGTGATGATGTTTGGAAGAAGGCTGTAGGGAAACCTGGATGCAATTAATCTGAAGGTGAACTGAAGTAAAAAAAAAAAAAACACACTTGTAGATGTTTGTGATACATATATTTGACAACAACTACATGGAAGTTCATAACTTGGCTGCACAATAAGTGGAGGGATGATTTAGATGATTTCATCATTGGCACAGAGGGAACCAAGGAGGGATGTAGACAGTAATGCTGTTTAAACAGGATTAACTTTGGTAACAAAAATAACTTATAAATGAATTGGCCTTGGCCTAACAGAGAAGCCAGAAAAAAAACTATAATAATTGGTCCATGAATCTTTCTGGGGTTCCTCACCATTGCAAGATATGACACCCTCCTTACACTTTTCTTACAAACTACAGCTCCCTTTCACATGTACTTCAAGCATGCACATATTAAGCAGATTGAAGACTGCACACCCCACAACACCTGCCTAATAGACATTATATTTATTATACATGGTGCATACAAAGGTGTAGAGTGGAACAATGAAGATTTTTACCAGCAGGGTGCATGTCTGAGGAATGTGCATCCAGTAAGGTAAGCAGGGAAGAGAGAAGATCAGAGTGGCATGACAGAAACAGGAATTCAACAGTCATCTTTTACAGGAAATCTTCATTAGAATTAAGGTTTTCTTCAAAGGTTTCTTGAAACATTGAAATTTTGGACCCAATCCTTTTCCAACAAAAATATTTGTGATAATATTATTTTTGATAGTCATTTCACCAGGGTATAGCAAATTTCTAAATGTATTTCTGAACACAAGGACAATAGTTACAAAATGAATAGTTTACATATGAAATAATAAATGTTTATGGAGTAAATGTAGGATTTCCCTCAGATTTAATACAGGCCAAATGCTTGCAGATGACTGTTCATTCCTGGGGTTAAGTTTTACAAGTTGTGATTTGGCAATGGAGACGTGCAGGTCATCTACACACTACAAAGCACAGAAAACATTCACATGAAGCTGGACATACATGCAGAAAATAATCATTGCTGCCAATAAGACTTCTTTACTTCCAGCAACCAATATGGTCAATATGATGATTAGAGCTGTGTACCTAAACAAATTTTAGGTACAGGTACAGGTACAGGTACACAGGTTTAGGTACAGGTCCGGACCTGAACCTGTACCTGAACAATTCGACCAATTTATATGCTCTTCTGAACTCCTTCAATAACAAAAAAAACATAAATAAACTTGATAGTTAAGGTTTATTCTTTGTTTATGGCGAATGCTCAGATAAAATATAGGTGTTTTTGTTTTCATGAACACACTGTCCTTACACAGGGACCCATTGTTAACCAGCTATTTACACATTTGAGGTCACAAATAGGCATAAAATTGGTGTGAAATTGTTTAGGTACAGTACCGGTACTGAGGGATTAGGTATTTTGGACCTGTACCTAATCAATTTTTCCGGTACAGTATCGGTACTGCGTACCGGTACACAGCTCTAATGATGATGATCCAGACTAGTAATTTCACACACACACGATGTATGTCTACCTTCTACACAAGTAATAGTGCATAATATAAATGGAACAAGTTCCTTCAATAGCAACATGCAGCCCCCTTTGTTTATAACCAGTTCAACACAGGTTGGATATACATCCTTCTAACCAAAAACATATGATGGACCCCTGCTGGCTATAACCTTTCCTTGTGTGGCCACACGTGCCAACATTTGTTTGTATACAGTTTCTACTTTTAAACGTTTTGATGTTGACAAGAGTGGGGCTGCCGATAAGATGTTTGTCCTTGACATTCAACCTTTTAAGGACAACAGACAGGAGCAAGGATCCCAGGTGTACTTTCAAACTTAGACTGTACTGTATGGGTCAATGACTGGTAGATGATCATATAGCTTCATGGGATGCAAAATGATGACTGAAAAACTGTCATTCTTTCATGCACAGCATGTACCTTGCTTTAATTACAGTTGAATGGTAAGTGTGATATCAATTTTCAAGGATTGTACAAGACAAGGCGAAGAGGAACATACTTGAGAATCTGGTCAGCTACAGGCTTCCCTCTGAACTCCCTCCTTTCCTCCAGGATTGGGTCCACCTTAAAGATCTGCAGGTCTGGGCCTGGGTTAAGGACCTTCTATGAAGAGTTACTGCTATTTCCCTGTATGTAATGTGTCTTTTGCAAACACTAATTACCACTGGTTAAAAAGTAAATGGCATAAAAAAATAACTGTGGCAACAGAGCTAATCTAAAATCTAGAAACAGAACCACCTGCTACTGATTCCTTACCTACAGTTACATGTATATGTAGATAACTGTAGAAATCCCAGAAAAACTTTGCAAACTTTTCATTGGTTAGCAAAAGGTCAATATTGTGCTGTTCTTGCAAATGGTGCTAGGGGGCATGACTGTGCAGGTTGACTCATCTCTATCCTGTACATGAACACAGTGTGTATACAGTATACATTGCACAGTGCTGGCAACAAGTGAAGAACCTCTCTGTTGTAACTGTTGAATGTAAGCACTTCACAGGTGCTTCTGTTTGCTGAATTGCTGGTGGTACTCTATATGAGAACCAGTAGGGGGAAACTACATGTACTGGAGTGTATGAGTGTGTGAGAACAAAAAGGATACGTTGACTGGGAGATTCCAGTATTTCTGGGCCGGGAGCGGTGACCTTGTTGATGGGCTGTGCATGGGGGAACTGGCTGAGCAGCCGGGAGGTGAAGTCACCCAGACGCTCATACTCCTTCCCTCTGTAGATGAACACCTTGTTCTGTGGACATGATAACACAACTTACAACATAACTCTTCCTGAGGATCATCATGGGGAAGTTTTCACACCATTTCAACCTTCTCTCTTGCCTCATCTAATAGACAGAACTGCTTAACTAATGCACACACTTCAGTGTGTTCAAGGTGAATTATTCCACCCTTTCTTTTTTAAAGCCCTTTTTGAAGGGAACAGGATCCAAGTGTAGCACATAAACTTTGACTTTGTTATCATCTTTTTCAAATTATTTTGACCTGTGGAAGATGCAAGACGACACAGAGACATGTTTTGACAAAAGACTTCAATACCCTTAGATACAGTCATTTAATGAAACTGATGATTTAAAACAAGTGCTGACTGTGTAATTCGTGTTCTTACCCTGAGGAAACTGGGATATCCCTGTCCAAAGTACCCCACTCTGAAGTACTCAGGGTCTGGCCTCATGGTCTTCATGATGTTGTCATAGAACATGGCCTGCTTTTGCTGCAGGGGACAGGGGATAGAAATGTCATTGGGTGAGATAAACACACAAATGCACAGACTGGCTGACATTTGTTCCCAATGTTGGAAACAAACATACACGCATTGTTCTTTAAGAGGCTGTTATTTCAAATATCCACTGCACAACACAGACCAGGACTAGTCTGCACTGTAGTCAACAAATATGACAGATTGCTGTAGGTATGTTTATGTTGGTGTAAACTTACCTTAAAGTTTACATAATTGTCTATAAATGCCAGAATAAAAAAAGTGTCCTTTTGGTTTATTTTCAGTCTGTACAAACGAACGTCTAAGTCTGGATTGCTCGTAATGGCATTTCCTGTTTTAGCGAGAGCCAAAGTACAAAGTGTAGGATGTACACAACTGCATGTTTGGGTTCAGCAGGCCCAAGACAGAGGTTTTACTTCAAGGTAAAGGTCACAATGACATCACAAGCCAAGGGAAGAGTTGCATCTCATTATAAACCAACAAAGCTTTCTTACCAGAATGAGGCTGAGGTTGAGGAAGTCGAAAGTCTCGTTCTCGTACTGGGAAGCCAGCTCCTTACACAGTCTGATGCCCTCCTCCCACATCTACAGGACACAAAACATCACATTGAACATTTCACACCTTCATTTTGACTTCCAATTCTACCTCACTTCTTCTCAGTTTGTGGGAGACCATGTTGACCTCCAATTTAACATTCAGTTTACTACATTCAGTTACAACATTTCCCCCCTGTTCCTGTGACTAAACTGTATTTATGTAGCTATTGACACCATTTCCATCCATCTTGCATGGGGACAAGCTATTGACACACAAGCAAACAGATCAAAAACAAAACATCTGTACACAGAGGAAATAACAACACATACTTAACCATGGAAACTGGTTACTCAGTCACACCTTCTTTAACTTAAAACTATGCCAGTCCTGTAAAACCTGTATGATCTGATCTCACCTTGCCCTTGTCAAAGTACTCAATGATGTCGTAGTAGAGCATCTCCTTGAGCTGTCTGTGTGTCTGTGCCTCCGGGTACTTGTCATGAGTTGTGATGAGGGGTTCGTCTGTCCACTGCAAAAAAAACAAAACAATCATCATACTATAATCTACATATAACTTGGTACAGGTATAACTTGTACCACAGAACAGGTACAGAAACATAACCTCTGCCAGCAACCTACATGCATTTGTTGTATTTTAGTCTCTTGTGGTGACAGAAACTTGACTTGTCTTTATGACTTTTTCTTGCATTGCCACATGTACATAGTGTCAAAATCTCTGTGGGGGAAAATAGCTGTGTGCTTTTCAAGTTGATCTTGAAGCCTTTTAATTATTATGTATGGATACATGTACAGGCTTTGAAGCTCTAAATGTAAGATGTTAGTACAGTGTTGTGTAAGGGATGTCCTTACCTTGAGTAGTGTGGCATGCAGCAGGAGAGTTAGGCAGCCTCTGTGTAGTTGTCACACTCCAGATGGAGATCACACAACTTGTACAGATACCTGGTAAACAACATGTCACATCATGGATGGAATATTCTGACAGTGTAGTCTAGAACTGGCAATATTATTAATCAACTATTGGTATGGTAGGTCACTACATTCCTAATTCAAACAAGGTATTGAAGGTGTTACACCTCTACTTAGAATTTAGTGTTGTTTTATTCATTATAATTGTGATTTTTTCACTGATTCTGTGTATATTCCACTCCCACTTCCTCAAAGTGACTACAGGAAGACCAACTTGACCTCACAACCTCCAAGCCTGCTGGGAACCATTTTGACCTTAAATTCCACCTTCCTGTCAGTCTGCGGTTATATCATTTCCCCCTCACTTCCTGTGACTACTGTATTCAAATAGCTGCAGATAAACAGACAAGCAATCAAACACACAAACACACCAAAACCAAAGCATGTGTCTGACCTGATGTACATCTCCTGTCTGTTGATCTCCTTGTAGAAGTTGAGGAGGTTGACGGTGCAGCTCATCCTGTTCTCCCTGTTCTCATCGTTCATGATGGTCCTGTAGTCCAGCAGTCTCTCCAGCAGCCGGTTCACCAGGTCCACAAAGTACAGGCCCCGCTGCCGCAGGTACCGGTGCTTCTGACAGTGGTCCGAGATACTGGGGAGGAACACAGGAACTTTGGTTATCACACATCCAGGACCTTTGCTTATCAGATCTGTTTAAAAAATCAGCCTTACAGAGTAACTATGACTTATTAAGGTCCTTTCGGTATGGACAATAACAATTAACAAATACAAAGTACTTGATCACCAAACACAAAATGACAAGGCTGTGAGAGAGGAAACAACATTAAAAAATACTGACTTATTTTTCTCAATGTACAGTTTTTGTAAAATACGTGAATGTCTTAATCTATTATGTGCAACTTTGATTACCCGACAGCATGGCTGACGTCATTTTAACACACTGAAGTAGATGCTTAGTTTCTCAATAGGTTACCAGAAAGAAGGGAGAAGGTTAACTACTAGACTGAGATGAGGAGCCTACACTTCTGTACTTACATCCTGTAGAACAGCTCCTTGTACTGGTCATCACCGCGCCCTCCTTCCACCAGGTGATCCAGCTGGGTGATGATCTCATTCTCCACCTGTCCCATCAACACAAAACTATCATCAGCACCAAACATACATGCCTGGATTCTCACATGCGTTTTAATCTACACACACTCTCGTGACAAGACAAGGACATTTTTCATGCACCAAATTTATGAAAGACAGTAGCAAAATGCTTTATATTTTAGCTGTAGCTGTGGTATTGGTCAGGACAGTACAATAGTCTATCCCCACATAATCATTTATCTATTTGTTGCACAATGCCTAATTTTTCTTGTGGGCTTGAAATGCCATTGAAGCGTTAAAACAAGCCATTAGCACAGTTAAAGTACTGAGTATCCTGTTGGTTTCATTCCTCCTCCCTACCCACCTGGTTGAAGTTTCCTCTGGTTGCAAACTCACACTGCATCATGTCAAAGAAGATGGGGATGGTGTGCTCTCTCAGCTTTGTCTCTGGGATCAAAGTCATCTCCAGCATTGGGCCAACCATTTCTGGGATGAACTTGATCTTATGTTGACCTGAAGAAACATAGACAAGACCCAAATAAGTTTGACCTTCAGAAATTTAAGATTGTACACTCTACATACATTCATTCTAACATATCATGTGGCAAATTGTGTACAATTACAATGTCATGTAGTTTGTACAACTTTACAGCAAGACTTATTCATCAACCTACATATCAAATAGCTACAAGTGATTTACATGTAGTCATACGATGTTGTTTTACCAGCTTGTGGCCTGTACACAATCAGTCAGTAGAAACTTACCGAGGTTGAACCACATGGACAGGATTTCAAACCCTATCACCCTTCTCATGTCCTGGTACCTGGGAAAGGGACAGGGGAAATTACTTTTTGACACAATTTCACATAATGTTGTTTATTCAGTACAAATCAGAGAGACCACAGAATGCAAAGCTACATGTATATGCTACAGTTCCAGTTCTGAAACAAGATTTCAAACTTCTGGGAAGTATTTCCAGTGTTCATGACTTCAAATTTACCCCTATTCCAGTGTTTGACCTCTTTTATGTTTTAAGCTCAGTGTCCAGAGAAGCTTCAAATTTACCTCATTTCCAGTGTCTGACCTCTTTTATGTTTTAAGCTCAGTGTCATGAGAAGCATACCCACAGACAACCCACCCACAACAATACTTCTGACAAGACTTACTTGTTGATGATCTTCATTCTCTTGGCATGAGAGAAGTTCTCCAGCTGTAGTGACTCCTGGGTGAGGAAGGACACGGCCAGGTGGAAGAAATTGTTCCACAGCTGTGGGAGAAGGAACAGAGCAACACTGTTCACATACATGTACCCTGACAACTCTGCTGTCCTTGTGTTAGACGAGATACCCACTGTAAAGGTGTTTCATCTTTCAAGTCAATATCAACTTTGAGTTAATACCTGTTTGTTTTGCCAAAAGTACCATACTTAATCACCAATTATACATCTGACTCTGTAAAATACTACAAAAGAAGGCTAATATGCTATCTGGATGCAGCAGCTAGCTAAGTTTGTAACACATTCAAACATGCAGGATTTTGCTTTCTTCAGTCTTTCATTTTGTCCAATTTGTGCCAAAAACAGGATGTATTTTGTAAAACAAATATCTTTATCTACATAAAGGCAGGTAATTTGCAAAGCTTACAGGCATTTTAACATCATGCTCATGAAGTATCAAAATACTGGGTGCGTGTGCACCTTAGTGCACCCAAAATTGGAGCTGTTCACCCAATTGTTTACTGTTACAACATTTGCCCTCTCTCTTCCTGTGACTCAACTGTATATAGGTAGATATTGAGACCATCTCCATCCATCTTGAATGGGGACAAGCTATTAACACACAAGCAAACACATCAAAAACAGAACATCTGTACACAGAGGAAATAACAACACATACATGTACTTACAAATGTAAGCATGGAAACTGGTTACTCAGTCACACCTTCTTAACTTGAAACTATGCCAGTCCTGTGAACCCGTAGGATCTGATCTCACCTTGCCCTTGTCAAAGTACTCAATGATGTCGTAGTAGAGCATCTCCTTGAGCTGTCTGTGTGTCTGTGCCTCCGGGTACTTGTCATGAGTTGTGATGAGGGGTTCGTCTGTCCACTGCAAAAAAAAAAAACAATCATCATACTATAATCTACATAGAGGTATAACTTGTACCACAGCACAGGTACAGAAACATAACCTCTGCTAGCAACCTACATGTATTTGTTGTATTTTAGTCTCTTGTGGTGACAGAAACTTGACTTGTCTTTATGACTTTTTCTTGCATTGCCACATGTACATAGTGTCAAAATCTCTGTGGGAGAAAATAGCTGCGTGCTTTTCAAGTTGATCTTGAAGCCTTTTAATGCAACATTTATGTATGGATACATGTACAGGCTTTGAAGCTCTAAATGTAAGATGTCAGTACAGTGTTGTGTAAGGGATGTCCTTACCTTGAGTAGTGTGGCATGCAGCAGGAGAGTATAGGCAGCCTCTGTGTAGTTGTCACACTCCAGATGGAGATCACACAACTTGTACAGATACCTGGTAAACAACATGTCACAATCATGGATGGAATATTCTGACAAGTGTAGTCTAGAACTGGCAATATTATTAATCAACTATTGGTATGGTAGGTCACTACATTCCTAATTCAAACAAGGTATTGAAGGTGTTACACCTCTACTTA
>NW_017804498.1:1257597-1297061 GCF_001625305.1 Branchiostoma belcheri
TGATCATGTGCTTATCGAGAAACGGCTGGCAGTCCCCTTCCCTATCCTGACACTAGTGGCAGTGGAGAGGGTTGGAGGGGAGAAAAAAGGAGAGAAGTTAGTGATCTGCAGCATGAGTTAGCTCGGGAGATACAAACAAAAACAAAAATGCTTTAATAAGTGTAACAACAGTCATCATGAAAGGGCAACAAGAGCTATATTCAGCAGTTAAGAGCACTGAAGTATGTGTTAGCGTTGGTAAATCTATAAGACCATTGAAAGTTTTCAGGCATAAATGAAGGGAAGTAGACTACACAAACTTGAGGAATGAGCACTGTGAAACAACTGTTCATGTCTTTCAGGGAGAGAAAGAGTATTGCTTTGAACTTTGTTGCTTTCCATCAAAAGATCAGGGAATATTCTACAATCAAGTATAATTATACATGTAATATAAATTTATATAAAAACTTGTGACTTAAAAAAACTGTTTCTACACATCTAACAACAGTATCTTGACAGATCTGGTTCTTATTTATGTATTTATAGGCTCGCTTGATACTACAAGTTAAAGGCCCATGACCACGGTACCCCTGTCACCCCTCTATCTTCAGTCCATACCTGGTATTCAAAGTTGTTCTCATCCAGGAAGGATTTGTGTAGCGTCTGTGTGAAATACTTGATGGCAGTCAGGACAACACTGTCAAAACAAGTTTAGAGTTATCAAAATGTCAGTGTATACATGTACCTTAATAGAACTTAATATGGCAGACAGGTCAACTTCAACATTAAGAAGCTGATGTATTACAGATCCTCCCAATGCCAAGTATCACCACCATGTCCAGAAACAAACTGGATGTGACTGTGGATCAACTTTCTAAACATTTCAGACCTTAGCTACATGTACACATTTTCCACACTGCAGAAAAGAAAAGAACTACTAAGAATCTTTAACACTAAAAAAACAGGTTAGGCATTCATCACCTACAATGCTACATGTATTGCAAGCAACAGAAAAAGTACTTTTGAGCCCTGCATGTTTACATTGTATGAGTGATGTGAGCTATACAATAAACACATGTATAGGTTGCAGAATTCGTCAAGAAAATACAACTGTAGTACTACAGAAGAATCAAACAGAGTGAAGATTATACTATGATATACTAACTTAGTATATCATAATTATATTTGTGATATCTGTGTAACAAAGGAATGTACATGTACAAGTCCTGTGCCTGTCCATATGTAGACTGAGACTTACTGGTTTTGGTGCATGGTCATGACCACCCAGTCCCTGGGGTACACGTTCTTACTGACCAGGTCACGGAACACCATGAAGATCTCCATCAGAAAGTCCTACAGGCAGACAGACAACAAATGTCCAAACTTGCACCTTCAACTTGTTCATCATCTGTCACAATGTTGTGAAATTCTATGCCAGTACCATAACATTGTTCATTCCAAATCCTTCATGAAGTCCAACATGCCAAACTTTGATCAATATGCAGACATGTAAAAGACTATCATAATGATAATCTCTTGTGAAGACTTTGAGAGCCCCAAGCTACATGTACATATTAGGCACAATCATCATCTTTGATTGAGAACATAGAATGAACATGAAGTGAAGATGAAGTTCTTACCAGTAGATCACTTCTGCTGGGGAAGGCATCAATGTAAGCCTGGTAGTGGTACTCGTTCATTTGACGCAGGATGCCCGTCATACACGCCACAAATGAACCCTGTTGGGTGAATATGGCATACATGTCAGTTAAGTATATACTGTATAGATCTCCAACTACAGGATTGTGCATTCTTTTTGTTTCAGTGTCTTGTTATCTCGCAGACAGGAAAACTAAAAATCACTTGCCCCTCTTTAACTTCCCGTCATCCATGAGGTGATTATGGATGAACAGTCACTCTGACAAACTTACGATAAGAGGAGCATCCCTGTCCATGAAGATGACTGTCTGTATCACTGTCCTGAGGATCTCTTTCATCACTATCTCCATGTCACCGTGGATGGGACCCTGTTTCAATGCAGAAACACAGAAAAATCATAAAGTTAACACAAAAGCATGCAGTTACAAAAACAAATTACATACAGTATGTAAATGAAAGCAGCAAATTGTCACACAAGCCATTGTGATCCATCGTGGTCCATTTGTCAAGAATATTGCCAGGTAGGTACATCAATAAAAAGACTTTTTTACACAACCAATAGGCTTACTCGGCTGATGTTTTGGTCATTGAAAAGAATCTTTTTATTCAGTCACTTACCAACCTGATGAAACTATTTACAGGCAGGTTAGGCTTAGATGACATAGAATGATATAATGGTGCGTACCACGTCTTTCCTGTTGAGGCGGTCTAACACGTCACTCAGCATCTTCACACAGTCTGGCATTTCCTCCTTCCTCTCGATAAGCTTCTTCAACTGGGCCATCATCATGGGCAGGAGGATACCTCGGCACTCTACAGGGAACAAGTGTTTGGGGAGGACTTTCTTAACTTATTTGCTCAATGTAAGGCCAAGAGACTACATCTAGCCATTGAACTAAGTTTGGGTTACTGGAACAGCATCTCTTCTCCCTAAGACAGAAACATCAATGCTGAAGACAGACTGAGAGTGGGGACTAACTGACTCAACAGGAGAAGCAGGGGTTACAAAGGCTGCTCAGGAACATTCTCTAGTCCTAGCCTATTTAGACCAGAATGGTTTTGATCCACTCACAACAGGAAGGACCCTTTCAATTTAATAATCATTATTACTCTAACAATTCTAAAGGATGCCCCTATACTCCACAGGGTACAGCATAAACTGAAGTGGGCAATCTTGCATGTCACATATCGGGACTTATCTCTGCAGTGAGATTGCACTTAAACACAACACAAAGCCTCCATTATCATACTACAGAGGCCAGAGATGGTGCAGTTCTTCCTACTGTAGCCATCCCAGAATAAAGCCAATATTTACTAAACCTGCACAGGGACAGGAGTAACTAGCGAAGTACATATAATCCATGGTCGGAAGCCGTTCTTACCTGATAATCTGAAGAGGTCACTGTGGACGATGTTGTTCATACACTGTACCTTCTGTTTCACCAGCCGGTCAGGGGGAATGTTGTTGATGAAATCCTTCAGCAGGAGGCTGGATTAAGGACAAAAAGGGTACAACTATAGCACCATGCTTGATATCATGGTTTCAACACAGTACCTTCCCTTTAGAATCATCTTGACTAACAGTTGACACTTGATATCTTTCATTCCAGGGAGTACTTGCCCCTTTAAGTTGGTAAACTTTAATTGGGGAATGAAATGAACAGAATCTTATCGATGTATACGACATGGCTATGGAAGTACCATTGGTGCAGTGTGTACTTCGTCAACTTTAGTTCATACACTCACTGATACCTTTTATTGCTTTTTCTCCTAAGTAACTTATTGTAGTCAGGAAACAGGTGGCTGCAAAAGGTCCAGAGAAGGAGACTGGAGGAGGGACAGGGTGGACAGAAACAGAGGAGGAGAAAAAAAACAGAAGCAAGAACAAAAGATCAATGGCCTGTCACAAAGCAAGTAACAGAACTGGTTGGAAGGGTAAGCACTCAGATTTTTACCCCATCTGAAGTTTATTGTGAACAAGCAAAAATCAATGGCACAGACATGCAAATAGAGCAGCATTGAAGACAGAAATCAAGGGGGAAAAATTCAACGAAGTGTTCAATATAACATCAAGGCATAGCATATTAAACAGGAAACATATTGTTACATACATTTTGGCAAAATGTCTCATGATAATGGAGACATACCTCAGTTCCTTTGGATCGAACACTGTGATGACATCAGGGATGACTGTGGGAACGTATCTCAGTGCTGCCCCCTGGTGGTCAAAAGGAATATTGCAATCAATTAGTCATAAAGAACTGCAAACCTGCAGACCTTGAAACACTACAACTGGTCCTTTTGTTGGTAGACCATTTCATGTGATAATTAATTTAATCTATTGAAATTGTCAATTTGACACTGGTAAAAAAAATTGAGAAAAACCATTGATATTATATAATGATAATTAGAAATCGTTTAAAATTCAATACCAGGTATTTCATCAAAACAACTATGAAGATAAATGAGTGTCTGTAGATGATAGCAGAAACAGGTTATTAGTATACATGGCAATAAGATACACTGTAGTACTTGCACAGTTGTATATTGAAATAAAGGTAAGCTTGAGGCAAGCTGCGCAAAATTACATTTAGGGTTCACAGACACATGTAAGACAGGAGAAGGAAGTTACTTTAAAAAAACTGTTTTGTTTTGACCTGCATGATACTAACAAATTGTGAAGGGCCATGGAGGACCAACTGCTATGGAGGAGACTTTGTGGATTGCTTGGAGCGGGAGCTCAAACCAAGTAAGTAAGTTTATTTTGAGCACAGAGATAGCAGAAACACAAAGGGTTTTGAATGAGCTACCATGCAAGTAGCGTTAATGACATCTTGATTCAACTGAAAGTTTGTAACCTACAATGCATGACTAGAGAGTTTCCCACAAAAGGCTTGATTACTAGTACACATTTACTACATTTGCAGTGATGAACAGACAGAAGACAGTAGTATAAGTACACCACACAGCTGTGAGGAACAGTACCTTGATTACTCTCTACAGTCCAGGAAGAAGAGAGTCGTGCAGAGGAGAGACAAGACACAGATTAGGCAGGCGTAAGGCTTTCAGAATTCAAAAGCTGTGCATGCTGGGAAGACAACAGAAGGCAGTTACATAGCTAAAGCATGGATCCAACTTACTGAGCATTTAGCACTGTTCTATCATTTTGAACTTGTTAACATCGTGATACAAACATCAAGGCAATTCTGCACAAAAAACAAGAATTTTAAGGTACAAGGCAGCACAATCACGATGTGAGACAAGTTAGCTATAGTACTATTCTGTCTCCAGCCGGATGCGAATGCTCTCCTTACCTGCACCCCTACTGTAGAGTCAGATGTGTATGTCATCATGCCATTCAGAGACTGGAAGAGATGGCGGACTGCTGCCTCAAACTGCTGCTTGCCTTTCCCCTCATACAACCTGGAATGGCAAGACAAGCATAGTGGGTGAGAATAGTATGAAAAAAGGGACGTTACATGTACCTCAAAAGGGATTGGACCAGCACTTGACCTGCACTGACAAATATACATGATAGTCTATCAGCTGAGCTACAAATACAATCTGTTGTTGAAGAATGCCCAGCTTTGTAATATAGGACCCATACCAGCCCATAGCATGACATAGCATGTGCAACTAAAGTCTTTAGTAAAGAGGAAGCATATACATAAGAAAGGTGACTTACTGTGAGTAGAGCACTCTGGATCTGACAATGAACTTGAAGATGTACTGTAGAGACTTCATGGCCTTCAGGAGAGACTCATGGTTATCCCGCTCATTAGCATTGTCGATGTAGTACTTCAAAACCACCATCAGTTTACTGGGAATAGGGAGGAACAACTTATTTAACTACAATATACAATATATACAATGTCTTTAGTACTTTACTGCTGAAGGGAGTAGACATGTACATTAACTAACAAATACATGTATAACCATGGAACTACATGTAACACTCAAAAACCTGGCAAGTTAATTCATGTACATTTACCCCAATACTTTGGTGTCTGATTTGCCATAGAGTAGGCAGGATCATGATAAAATCAGTTAGAAACTGTGAAAAGAAAACATTTAGCCAGGATAGCATTTTCCTTGATATGAAAATGTTTCATTCAAAACAATTGAATTGAATTAAACTCAAGTTAAAGAATCCTGAGCTGACTGTTGACATGTAAGAAGAATTACAGGCCTGGGATGCTCAATTTTACACAGGGCAACCCCAGAGGGTACAAAGGTATTGTCTATGATAATTTGTCTACAAACCAGTACAAGTCGAATTAACTCCACCCCATCATAACCAGTAACATTGCCATGGGTATCTCCATCACAATCTCATACAAGTCAGCAATTGTAAAGGTTGCTCTAGTTCTCTGTTCAAAATAGCCCGGATTTAACGGCACAATAGCGTACTATTTGGCACAACTGAACCAACAAAATAAATTCTAGTTCAGTTATGCCCTGAGGATAGGCTTAATCAGTTGGAAGAAATGTCGAGGCCTGGAAAGTTCTTCTGTAAGGGACAGACCAGGAAATATCTTAGGGGAGAAAATTTGAAAAAAAAAATTAATTCATGACAAGAAGTTGTAACGAGAAGCAAATTTGACTGCAAAGTGTAGGAAATGTAAGGGAAGAAATTACAAAAACTGTTGATATGGCAAAATGCATGAAATCAAAATGAACCTTCCCTACCAAAACCCTTTCAGCTCTGTCCCTAACATGTTGCTTCAGCTTTTTATTGCTTGTGTTTAATTAAAATCAGTAAACTGACCTTTGCCACATTAGGATACCAGAAGCTATGTTATGAACCTATGGTGTTCATGTGTGCATTCATGTGCATGTAAATTGTGCAAGCAAATTTCATGTACAGGTGTCAATCCATAGCAGCCAAGCTGACTTTCCACAATATCGAGGATTTGAAAATGATTTATTGTGTTCCAGTAACAATGCCCAGCAGGAGATCACACATATAACAGGTGACAGACGTGTTGCACTGGGATGGCTGTTTGGTTTTAACACAACAATACCTGGTGATTCAGACAATACACACTCCTGAATCACCTGGCACATTGGTACAATGAACTCTCCACACCCTCAGACACATTTTCTTGTTAAAATTTTCACCTTGATTCTAAAGATAAAATTAGCACCAACTCTCTAAAAAATATCTAAAGGGGGATTGAAGGGATTTCAGCTGCTTTGTTTTGGAGCAACATACTGTCCTAGAATGTGTGACATTTCATGTTTATATTGGCTAAAAAAAGGGTAAGTTGATCCAGGACAAAACTATCAAATTTGCCAAAATGAAATGACTAATCCTTCATCAAATCCAAGCCTTTGATAGAGATTTGGTGACTATCAATGTAAGTAAAATCACACCTTGCTCATATGATTGACTCATTTTATGAACGTCGTCTAAAATGGCAAAGGCAATAAAACATTACATTATCATACAGAGTATAATATTATCAAATAAAAAGACTACAACATCCCAAGATGGGACCAACAAAACATTGAGACAACTATCTCTCTATTTACATGCAAACAAGGCATCTGCTTAAATCAATCAGGCAGCCAAGACACCGGTGCAATCTATGCAGGGACAGGTAATTACTGTCATTAAGGTCTGAAAGAAACTGGATCGTTAAGAAATACTACTGTGCAATGTTTACACAGCAACACAACACCACTTAAGAAAATTGCTGTCTAAACAAAATCTTCAGAGATAGAAACAGGTGAGGGCAAAACAACTAAACATTGGTAAAGTACTACCAGTAATTCATGAACAAAGGGAAAAACAACACTTGTGGCAGTCAGACTAATATAAGTCACAAATACATCTTATGGAAACATATTTGTTTGTTCACTTGACAAAATTTATATTATACAGTTGTACTGTAGTTTGTAATTCCAAACTTTTCAACTCGTACGACTTACTTCCACTGAAATATCTTATCAAGTATGTGTCTGACAAAAACAAAGGGACTTGCAAGTACATGTAGGTCTAAACATACTAGTAACATCTTGTAGTATAAAAGTTATCAATTCACGTAACATATGAGAAATATTGAGTGTTGTTGATCCTTAAAACCTAGTCTGTGGTCTCCATTCACAGCTAACATTAACATAAGCCCCCTGAGCATTACACATGTGTTATCACAGTTCAGATCTGGAACCCCCCTCCCCTCCCCATGTATCTCACATCACCTGCTGAAGAAGCTAGCCTCTTGGCACAAGGTACAGCTGACCTCTCCTGACAGGAGCAGCTCCCGTTCTGGGAGCTCCTTCATGAGCGGGATCATCTGGCACATGGACGACTTTTTACTGGACTGTTTTGAGAGGGAAGATGGTGCCAATCCCTTCATGGCGAGAACCCGAAATACCGCCCTATGTGGCCAGAGGCCATCCGTCTGACTAATCGGGTCATGGGACATCTGCCACAGTGGCAGACAGTTGACCTCTAAATCATACAAATCGCCATGTCATGTGGTCATTACAGCATTGAAATGGGCCCCAAACATTGCAGTTGCTGTGAATACTAACATATTGCAACTAAGTGCTTCATCGATTTAGTATAACGTGAGAGCATTTTAAACCTGTGTATGAGCTTACATGTAAGACTAAACTGGGGCCTCTACTTGTAATTTTTTTGTGTGTTGAGTGTTCAAATTATTTCCCACTTCTTCAGAGTGACACACAAAGAATTGTAATATTTATCATACCATCTTGGAGGGAACTTTATACCAGCTTTACAATAAGTTCTCAACCAGGAAAAGAAAGAATCTCTGTGAACAGAAGTTGGCCTTGACATTTCCATTACTGTAATGATAAGCATGACCTGTGCTCTGTCTTAGCTTTAGCACAATTACACAGACTGACTGGGGTAACAACATGCCTCTTACACTGATAACATGCCTCTTAAAAGTGCATTTGTTAAACATTTTAACAAATCTTTGTGCTGATCTCAGAGTAACTTTGCCTATTGTGGTCAAACTTTTCATTCTTCAAACTTTTAAAACATTCAGGTACATTGAATATCCTTTTAGTACTGCTACGGAAAGGTTTTACCATCTTTCCTGGTCTTTTTCTGTAGTTGTGTAACACTATATGTGCCTTTTGTGACAACCAAGCATGGAATTATGGAGGCCTGACTAAAAGATATCACTTCCTGTTACAGCTTATTTCATAATTGGTCTCCAGGGACTTAGTAAGAGGGGAATGATAGGGTAAATCACCAACAAGTTGGGTAGAAAAACAGTCTTTATTGTTTTGAGGGGACAAAGAAGTCACTATGATTGTCAATCTATCAAAATCATAAGTGAAAAACCCAAAGTGTGTCATATGTTTTCATTATTAGTCAAAGATTTTAACAACCTATAAGTAGGTCTCTCTCCCTAGAATAAATGAACTTTTAAGAAAGAATGGGGTGAATTCAGGGAAAATAATGCTTCTTCCCAGTATGAAAAGTATGATAACACCAGACAACTGGTACCTTGTACAGTGTCTTATTGATCCTCCCAAAATTTGATACAATGTATGTAAATACCTTCAACCCTAAAAGATCAGTTGTGCCTACTACATGTATATATTGTAAGAATGTGGTGATTATGCAGTACCTTTGTTGTCTGCTAGGTGTCATGGTTTATTACAAAAGTGAGCTAAAATGTGCATTGTAACCTTGCATCCCTATTTCCACATGTACTCACTTGTAAGCCAGTGTGGCACTGAAATGCTCCCTGATGTATGTGTCCAGGACTGGGTGGAACTGGTGGAACTTCCGGTCAGCGATCAGACCAATCACACCAATCTGCATGGTTCAAAATGACTGGTTATACATGTAATATAAGTGCTGATGAAAACTTGACACAACCATTCAGATGGAACAGGCATCAGAAGTGGTCTTGACATACCAAACAGCCTAAAGTTACAAGCTACATCAAAAATGATAAATCTTTTCCTATCATATATACATATGGCCTCCTTTGGTCAGTACTGACTGACCATGTTAAAATACTAATTGTTAACAGCCCTACAGCTTTGTCTATAGCTGAACAGTCCTATACGAGAATTACAGTCTCTGCCACATGAGGAACATTAATTTTGTATCCAAGCGTTACATGTACATATCTAAGTCTGTGATGACTCACCAGTGCATCGAAGACTAGGTTGTCATACAAGTCTGAGTCTTGGTTCTCCATAAGGATGTTGAACAGAGCATCCAAGACATCTTGAAGGAACTGGGTGGAATTGAAAAACAAAATTGGAAACTAGTTGAAATACAGGACCTTACTTTCTTACCACGTCCTTGTTTATTAAAAAACTGATGCGGTTACCATAGCAGTGTTAGAAATACCTATCTGCACTCTGCATTTTGCAGAGACCTTTTCACAATATTGCAGAACGAAAATTAAGCAACCTGCAATTTTGCAGACTGAAAAACATCAGGCTAGGGTGCAATGTTGTCGTAATAATATTCTTCAAGAGCTTTTGTAAATACTACTGAC
This sequence comes from Branchiostoma belcheri, assembly GCF_001625305.1. Taxonomy (NCBI): domain Eukaryota; kingdom Metazoa; phylum Chordata; class Leptocardii; order Amphioxiformes; family Branchiostomatidae; genus Branchiostoma; species Branchiostoma belcheri. Next base: position 1,267,737 of record NW_017804498.1, read on the forward strand.
TCTATAATGGACCTAGTAATTTTGCTTTTTTCAAATTTTATGTAAAATGTTTGCCAACAAGCAATTTTATATATGCCATCTCCAAACCCATCAGAAGTGAACCCAGGCTATTGATCATCCTCGTCTATGTATGAGGGACAAACAAGAAGAGAATATGCCACGGGATCAGGTCTAGACTTGTGTATATAAGCGTGTATTTGCATATTGCAGAACAAAACTTTGACATTCTGCAAGAACACTGAAAAAAAGTATTTCTATCACTACCATAAAAAGAAAGAAATGATGACACTATCGCCATGGTTACCTTGACGACCTCCTCTCCGCTGACCTCGCACACCTTCATGAGTGACAGCAGACTGTTCTTCAGGTTCCCGGGGTTCGCTCGCCATTTCAGCAGCCCCAACAGGTCAACTGGGACAGTCAGCCAACAACACAGGTTACAACACAGGGAGATAAGTCTACAGTTTTCTTGCAATATACATTCTATTTTTTTTGCTCTAGATGTTTCTTTTTATTGCAATACATGTGTACAAATGTATAGGGTGAAGAAGATATTGTAAAAAGGACCAAGCACACAATGTCAATTATTAAGAGTGCAAATGTAGGGGCTAAATACAGTATGCAACCATAGCAAAGCCTCTTTGCACTACCAGCAAACCAGAAACATCATGCTCAGTTTTAGGTCGCCTGTTTTACCTTTACCTTTACAGGGAGAGGTTAGAAATAAATGATGAAAACCACATCTGGTACATGCTACCACTGTTTTATTTTGCACAGTTACAGAGTGTTTTTTCCATCCATTACCCCCAGAACCCAGAGCTGATGGTGACTCACCGTTCTGTGTGAGTTTGGTGGAGCAGCCTAACGTCTGGATCTGGAAGCTGTCCTTACTGAGAGACAGGCTGCCAGCATGCAGGGTGGACTTGCTGTTGTTGTTAGTCACACCCTGTCTGTCCAGGGCAGGCAGACTCAGGTAAACCTTGGCCTCATCTGGCTTATTTCTCTCACACTGGAAGAACGGAAGGGCAAGAAACATTCAGATGCTTTTCATTTCAGAATAATTTGTATGTAGTGACACCGGTAGGATTGTTTCATTTCTAAGGTCTAAATTCAATCTTTGAACCCAATTCATTTTATCCCAAACGCATGTTGTTAGAAACCATTCTCAGAGCATCTCATAGCTCAGAGGACTAACAATAAATTAATACATGTACATTTGTATTTGTATTAGGAAAATAGGGATGGGGTGTGTGAAAATGCTGGTGCAAACTTTCCTGAGGTCAGCCTTTTATGCCAATTGTTGCTTCTAGCCAACTTTGTTGTTGTGCCCATGTAATATTCCCACCTGCTCCATGATCTGTTCTGATCTATTCAAAAGTAATCAGTAGTCCTAAGTCTGACTCCACCATTAAGTAGTACAAGAGTGTATTTGTGCGGTACCTTGTAGACTGCCAGGTCATGTTTGCCATCCCTGAGTGTGGTCCCTTCCTGCATCATCAGATGTACGTACGCAATGGCAAAAATCTTCTCCTTACGATCTTTCTCTGCAGAGAGAACAGAAGTCCAACACATTCATTATATCAACAATACAAACTTGGAACAATATTGGCCAAGGAATAATGCTACCCTTTGTATGTTTGACTCATAAAAGAAACATTGGCTCTATGTATCAATGACTTCTCTTCCACATTCATGCCACATTACTAAGGTAAGGACTGAGCAGTGAACTTAAAATATGTCATTTCAAACCCAAGGCAAAGTGTGCTATATCCTTGCAACTTAGCCATTTCATAAAGTTATCAATAAGTGTAATTATTGAATTACTTATGGTGTTACTAGTAGATTAAGGCTGTAAACTAGATGCATTTTTTAATCACAATGAGCACTCTGCAGAATTCAAAAAGATCTTGAACAGTTTTATCTACATAAAGACACTAGTAATTTTCTCCAAACCACAGCTGTTCCCCTCACCTTCCATGGAAGACCTGTGTCGGAAGGCAAACTTGAGGTGGGAGCCGTAGAAGTCCTCGATGGGGATGGCCACCTTGATGGTCTCCATCCAGCGTGGCTGTTTCTGCTGGTAGTAGATCACTGACTTGTACTCACTCACAGGGGGAACACCAGCACCCGTGAAGATCACATTCTGGAACATGGGGGACAAGCTGTCATTTATAGATGTCTGTGAAAACCCATCAATAGTGGTAATTTATGAGAAAGTAATCAGTGGATATGAAGACAATTGGAACTCATGATGGCTATAAGTAAAAAGAAGAAATTTTCTTAACCCTGTACAATTTACAAATATTCCTGACTTGAACAGATACAGCCCAAAGAAGTAGACTCTTAGTAAGATACAATGTACTTATCAGTTCTGACAGAATACAGTACTTATATATCAGTAGATGCCATATTTGTAACCTGTACAACTGATGTGCAACCAAGTTATTATCAACCTAAACTTTAGGGTAAAGCACACTGAAGTGTTAATTTGGCCACCAATATTCTATTGGCTATGGGGTTAGGCAGCATGGAGGAGGTTAAGACAAGTGAACTGACTAACCTGTACTACTGAACCATCATCTTTGCACACACACATCGTCACTTCCACGTTCTTGTTCCGAGCTTTGGTCCCTCTGTCAAACTCCCCAGACACCAGCGTCACGTACATGTCATTCCTGACATCACCTGGGCAATGGGAGAATCATAATGTATCATTCCTATATCTTTAAATGCTTATCTATCATCAGCGACAGTCATGTTTTCACATGCACTTATCATTGTCTGAAACGTACTAACAATTACAACATTATCAAAGTGATGCAGTCGTCATCCAGCAGTGCAGATTCTAAAGAAGTATGAATGTATCATACATGAAAACTATCATTCAGATCATTTCATGTTACAGTGTAGTTGTTATCAATGACATACACATTTTCAAATGCATATATTATTGCCTGAAGCACATTTTTAACTATTGCAATAACTAGAGCAATATTATTGTCATAACGATGCAGCTACCAGCAGAATATCAATTTTCACTTGCAGGAAAGAGAAAGTACCAGGATAATTTGTGTTTCTTACCAGGCATGATGACTTCTGGGAAGCCCATCTTTCGAGCAACAGCTGTCCTGCCATCTACCAGATGTGGGTACTCCTTCCGCACCTGGTACCGACAAAATGATTGAACTTACAAGAACCAGGTATTGTTACTATCATACCTTCTTTATTCTGATTTGCCAACTTCAATCACAGTTCCGAAAACTAAATATTGACTAGACATTCAAAGGCTGTAAAGAAACTCATGTCTCATCATAACAACAGGACTGAGGGTCTGTATTTCTGTCATGCACAAGATCAATTGGCCACATACATGTAAGCTAGTGGTCATATAAAGCTTAACACTTAGTATATGTCAGTACCTGTTTAATATCTCCATCCAGCATTTTCATGGAAACCCACAATCCTGTAACACAAAGTTTATTGATGAACTGGCTTTTGTTCAACAATCTCAAAAATAAAACCTAAATCAGATTATGATAAAACTTTATTTCTGATATAAAAAAATATACATTGTATTACTTAAACGCAAACTTTCTTGGCTGAAGCAAAAACATTCCAAGGACTCTCTAATAGTCCAGTCCAAAATGGTCCAGGAAAGTTGTGAGTACCTTGTCCCTTGTGGTTCAGCTCCCCCCTGGCTGACACTACCTTCTTGATAACTCCCTCCAGAAAGTCATTGTCCCCAGAGACTCTGGAAAAAGAAAGAATAGATAAATACAAACATTAAAACAGTCTTACAGTGTTTTCTGTTTTGTCTAAAACCTGATTATTGAGTGTCAATTGCTGGGTAGAAACATATTCAAAACAATATTGTTTATGTGAAATGTTTGTAATGTTATTGTTGCCATAGGTCTTGAAAAAGAACCCTGTACTCACTGTTGGAATGGTATGAAGTGTTGTTTCTCAATGTCTGACTCCATTTTGCCATTTACTACATCTGTAATGTCCATCACTGGAAAAGAAATAACATGTTCAAATCATTGTGTTTTTTTAGTCCTCTTGATTGAAAAAAGTCCAGGCCATTCATAGTAATCTAGGACAACTCCTTAAACACAATAAAATTTGTATCAGTTCCAAGTTTGAACACTGGATACCGGTATCCTGATCTGAGTCTCATACCTGCAACTCCAAATGGTCTTCTTAGGCCATTTGTGAACTTCTTGTTGTCTGCCTCTTTCAGATCCATCCTTCCTAAAGGAGAGAGGGAAGGTAAGAGTCAGTAATGAAGACTTCACAGAGATGCAAAGGAGGAAGGGACAGGTAAAAGCATGTGTAGTACACATGTAACCCAGTACATAACCCAACACTATGGCACATCAGAAGACATACTCACCTACTCTGATGATCTGACACAGCAGACATATCTTTTCTCTTCTGAGATCGTATTGTCCAAGGTCCTACATGTACATGTACATGACATGTTAGTCGCTGTTTAATATCATTGTACCACAGTAGACATTCATAGACAATGTTTTTCAATTTTAATTTTCAATTTCATACCTCCTGTAGAAGCTGTTGAATCTTTACACAAGGCATGTTGTGTACTAATAGTGAGTCTACAGACTGACAGAGAATTGGTATGATGACAGACTTACCGTGAAGATTGCCCTGAGGTTGTTCAGCATCTCAATGTCCTTGGGCATGCCCTGTGGGCTCCAGCTCACCACATAGTTCTCACTGTGAAATCAGTCATGTTCAAACTTAGGAGATTCATACAAATATCTTATGGGAGGTGTCAAGATTAAATTAAGCTACTACGGACTCACCACCTGAGGATGCGTGAGGAAATAAAATGACGCATCTTAAACTTTTCAACTGTTTGTGCTTCTTCTCATACCGGTACTTGTCATTTCTTGCTATTAACTTTCTTAGTAAACAATCCTCCAATTTCACCCAACCTTCACACAACTCCCACACAGTCCTTGCACCAAAATTTTGTTTCAAGATACTGGTAGATGTAAAAATAACCTGGCATGTAGCAAATATCATTTGCGCTCATGTCGCAAACTCATTTGTGCGTTTGTCCAAAATTTGTTGAATCTTGTACTCCTACATGTATGATGTAACTTTTGCCCAATATTTCTTTTTCTACAATAAGATAGTAAGTCAGCACAAAGCCTCTGTACTGTACCTGATGAACCTATTTTCCTTGGCATCGTACAGGGCCATGAAGACATCTGCGTCCTCCCCCACCCTGCACACAAAGTTCTTCACCACCACATACAGGTTATGGGAGGTGGCCTGGGTCTGGGACAACCTCTGCACACCCTGCATGGACTTCTCCCGCTGGATCCTCTCAGTGGCTGTCTCATGCTGACAGAGAAAAAACAACAATAATTTACTGTAATTTTTTTGCGGTACTTTTATGTTTGCAGTTTATGTGGCCACTTCTGTACTGCGAAGTTATCATTACCGTTAAGAAATAATTTGCAGACATTCTTTTTTTCTGGACCTGCTGTCAACGAGAACATACTGTAATTCACTTTGAGTTCACGGTGGCAAAATTTCACGGTGAGGAAAAAATCGAGGTGTTCACGTACTGATATGTTCACGGTGGCGGCAGGGGAATACTCAAAAGAAAGTCGGCGGAGGCGTGAAGCGCTGCAGTCCCCGCGAATCCCCCATATTTTATCGGACCGCACATAATAAAGTCCAAATATTTTTCACGCAAGATCGCCGGCTATGTAATTTTTTAGCAAAACGCTACGGTGGTTTGGGGTCAATATTTCGTTGTTTGCGGTTAAAAATTCACACCACACGCGAAGGACCAGACATCGAACTGTTTGATTTTCACTCGGCTATTCAAAGACGAACTTGTAAATTACATGTTCAAAAACAAGAAAAGTTTGTTTCCCGGTATTTATCTCTTGAAACACGGCGCTGAATTGACGTCGCAAAAATATTTCGTCCGCCGCGCGCCCTCCCCCATGCAAATCCAGCGTCACGTGCCCATATTTCGCGTCTCTGATTGGTTGTTGCGTCAAGCAGCAGGGACGCCGGCGGTAGAATTTGAGCCAGCCGAGGCGCTTGTAAACAACTTTTCTTTTTCTAAATATAAGCGCTAAAATGCTCTTTTCACATCCACACATCGATATTCTAGTAAAGAAATGCATAGTTCCAAGAATATTTCAGGGAAATATATATTTCTATGCGGATTTTTGGCGTTTTCGACGTGATTTTGGTGAGCACTTTTCCCGGAAGTACGGGCCTCGGCGTGGGTTGTCTTGTACCCACGCTAAATTTTTAGCGTATTTACCCTGCGTTTTACCAATCAAAACAATAAAGAACTCCCGCTAAGGAGAACCCAGTAACATTCTAGATCCCAGCAATTCAGGTTTTGATCAAATAATTTGTAGATGTGCCCGTATTTTATCGGGATGGGATAAGCGTCGCGGCGACTCATGCACCGGGTCGTGCCGTGTAAGTTACTGTAACGTTTACGCTAAGATTTTTGTACGCAGTTGACTCTGCTTGACACGCGATTCGGTGTCTCATACATGTATGATTTCTAATATTAGTTATAGCATTATAATAATTTTGATACTCAACAGTAGCTCATTTGTTATCAAATATACGGAACATCGTTACATGAAAAGCATAAGACGTGAATAATTTATTGCTGTTCGGGGCGAAGGAGTGTTAGCGGTTTGATGAGTTCACGGCACAGAAGTGACCGTGAAAACCGTGAACATATCAGTATCGTTAAAAAATCAGTAATTACAGTATACATTTGTAGTTCTGTGGACTACACCTCCATCATTCTCAGACCACGAATTTTTGCTACCGTGAACATAAAGTGAATTACATTATTATGATTTTTCTGTAAGCAACATTATGTCTTCTGAGGACATTTGTACTTTGAATTTTCAATCATCTAAATTTAAAATTTTCAACACCATCAATAAATAATAACTTCAGCATGCTTTCTTTCCTGACTAGGCCCAAAGTTCCTATGTGATCAAAACATTTTGGACAACTTAGTCTACTTGATAGTACCTCTTCCACTGCATAAAATGAGATGTCAGTCTCCCCCATATATATATATTTCTGTCTTGTCCTTCTCTTCTATTTAGGTGGAACATGCTCTAACACAGGCAATGCCTTCAAATACTTCTTTGTAACAGCCCAAATGTGAATGTAATAAAGTTGATTGTGACTCACAGCTCTGTACAGGCTGATGGTCCCTGTTGTCTCAGGGTCCAGGATTCCTCCCTGTTCATCCCTCACCACCAGGTCTAGTCCCAGTAACCTGTCAAACATACATGGAGTCAATTATTCACCATCTGTACAATTCTTATGTTGTTCTGTCAGAATTCTCAATAGACAAGATTCATAGTCTCAAGGTAGAGAACAAAATTCTGTAAAAAGTAAGATTCTGCAGTTTTTGTTTCCAGTAATTCTTGGCCAAAGCCAGTTACAATACATTACACATACATGTAGGCTTCACTACTGAGCTTGAGCATCAACCCATGATAAGAAAACTTAACATAATGCTACATTTGTGAAAGACAAATAACAAAGGACTAAAAAAAATGACAAAAAATTGTTAGAATTTGCTACTCCCTCATTTATCCACACACCCATGACTGTCACTTCAAACTTCAATACAGATGTGTAGCTAATACTAGTATCTATAATTTCAACTGCAGCGTACCTGTTGCCAAAGTCTATCTTGGAGGTGACCAGTTGCTGCAGCTCCTTGAGTTCATCCACAGGTAAGGTCCCTGACATGATCTGTCTCCGCCAGTCAATCATCTCATACATCATCTTCCTGACTGTGTCAAACAGGTCCATACTGTGTCTCTGGATGGGCAAGAAAGGATGGAGGTCATATACAATAAGTATATCTGCATGGACTCATGTCACTCATGATGGTTCCAACATTGAAATGTTGTGACTTGGCATGGCAGTTTTTGTTTGTTAGCATTGCTTGCTCGAGATTATCAACCCTGTCTTAAGGGCAGGATTGCAAGGGATGGTCACTACTGTAAGACTAAGAGATCAATCCTGACTGTCCATCACAATTAGCAGTTCAACCAATGATAGCATCGTAATTAGCTGTTCAACCAATGAGAGAGTGGCCATGGCATTGGTCTATTGTAGCTATCAAAGTTTTAAAATGTTGTCTGTGGGTGAAGTTGCACATGTGGGAGAGGGGCTAAAACTACTTCAGTTATAACTTAAGACAGGAGAGGTGACTGTTTGAATGTACGTTCGATTCATTATTACATTTACTACTAACTGAACAAGTAATGCAATTCATATCATTCCTTTAGAATCACTGAAGACTTGTGAAGTTAATACATGTATGATTTGTTGAATAACTTGATTATTGTCATATGACTGTGACAATACTGGAATCAGGAAACCAGATGATTATCCCAAGGAGATTTAAGTCGAGATAACCTCCTTGATTATCCTAAGATTGGAAAAAAAATGATCTGCAATCAGCATGGCAATCACAGCCAGGTGAGATATAAGCACCAAGAGTGTACCTTTCCAGCTTTAGGCACACTGTAGGGATCGTTCCCCCTATCCTATATACAGTGTGGAAAAAGGTAACACGTTATATACATGTACAATCATGTAAATCTATGTTCAGACCTAGCCGGGCACTATTTCATAAACAGCTTTTGGGTCAACACAAAAGAATTGCTTTGAAAAACTGTTCTAATGAGGGCTTGAAACCACTTGTCAAATTGTCGCAGAACACTGAACAAGTGAATCCATACATACCACGTAAAGCTGTTTCCATATAACTCCCCATTCTCTCAGCACTGTTGTCATTTCTTGCACCACCTTTGGATCTTTTGGTGCCACGGTTTCATTGTACTTCCTGTAAGATACAATAAAATATACAGAATTACATTCTATAATATAACAAAGACAGTATAATTCAGTATGGACCAGAGAGGACTGTAAGAGCATCAACAGAGAATTCATCTTTCACTTCCCATTTCTAGACAGGAGAAACTTGAAATTTCATTTCATAAACTGGCAACAGAGCATGAAACATCTGAATTTGACTATCAAAATCAGAAATTCGAAAAAATCATGTGAGTTTTTGCATCCAATTATTTTTTTTACTGCATACTGTATTTATGTGTGCCTTACCCTGCATTCTCCACCTGTGCCTGTTTGATGTGCACATAGCTGGTGGGGAAGATTCCCTTGACTGACTTGTTCCGCAGCTTGGAGCCTCTGAACCAGCCTGAAATACATAGAAGAATCATATAAATGGTTTATTTGCAAATTGACATAAAACTAAAACAACATTGCAGCCTAATAATACAAAGTATTGTACAAAAAGCTGAATTACGTAGTTTTAGGGAACACACAAAATATCATTAATATTTACAAACTTAACTAAATAACCAGAATATATACAATTGGTAGTTGGGTGATGCACAGTAAGTACCATCACCATCTTTCCTGTCATGAAATTTCTTACCTTTCTAGGTTTACATCAATAAGTATATATTTTGTGTTATCCACAAATACTAGTTTGTACAACATAACGGATTCAAGACCTTGTTGTCTTACCGGTACTCTCAAACTACCAGTACTCAAAGTAGATGTTAGGTGGCAGAATCATGACGTTTTCTCAGCCTACCATTCAGTAGGACACCCATTCTGTTTAAAATGGGCAGCTAGGAAAATGTTGAGATTTTGCCTCCTAACGTCTGTTTAGAGATTGCTTTGTCCTTCACTACATCATGTACATACCATCATTCTCCTCCAGTATATGCAGCGTGTCCCCAACAGTCAGGTCTAGTTTGGTCTCCCCATTGCCATGGTAATTGTAGATAGCTGGAAGATCAAGTCACACAAGTTTAGTTCATAACTTATATCATGCAAAAACATGGGTAGTCCAAAATGGTTTATTCATTCCTGTTTTTGATCTTTGATCAAACATCATCATTACTCAGAATGGCTTTGTCATTGACATCCTTACATTTAATGATTTTCATTACAAAATCATATTCGAACATACATTACATGTGTCCTTGATACCCTTCTAAAGTCGTATCTTCTAGGAAATTTACCATATTGAACATCAGTTTTTATTAACTGTTGTGAAATCCATTTGCCAGCTAAGATGAATGGATTTATATCCCCACAAAACTGCACAGTGGTACATGATATTCAGTGCTACAGTAACTGTTCTGGCTCCTTTCCTGGCTTGAAGCCCTAAAGCTGCTAGACTGGAGCAGATCCAAAACTAAGGTCTCCTGGCCTCCCCTTCAGAGTTAGAGAATGTGACAGAAGGTAGAGGGTAGTGAACAGGGAAAAGAAGAAATATGTGGTATGCATGATGGTGATGTTCACTTCATACATTGTATATGAATTTCTACAGATATTTACGAATCTAATAAATAGTACAGAGTACTACAGACATAAGAAATATGAAGTACACAGACGCTGGAGCGACAAAATTACAGCTGACTCTTCCAAATTCGTTGTAGAACCAGCGGTGCATGAAAGAAGCTGTTATCTGCAGCTTCCATATGGTTGGGTACATGCCTACAAGCAAACCACACTGGCAACTATCAAGCCTTGTGATCTTTCCTGCATCTTCATTTCATAAGAACGAAATGTGGGACTTTGAGTGAGGAATTTCATTACCGGTTCTACAATTTACAATGTATATCATCTATCACCAATACCCACGGTCTGTCATAATTCTTGTTGGCCTTATATATAAAAGAGTAGTATAAGAAAGTTGTGACTAAGCCAATTACATTTTATCTACATGCCCATATGGCTGTTGTGGTTTGTTATCACTTCAATGGTAGTGGTAAGCAGTCTGTTCTAACTCCCCTTGCTTTAGCAGCGATGAAAGCTGTGGGCAGACCAGCTATCTATGGCTTTCATGCTCTGTTATCAATTCGTAGAGCCGCACTATAGTGTAAGTGAGGAGAACCTAATAATAACCTGCATGATTCCACTGTTCATCTTACTACGGAGTCCTACAAGCTACATGTAAGACATTCCGGCATATGCACAGAATAATATACAGTGTTATACTAATTCTTAGTGGAATTCAGGACAGCAGCGTGCTATATACATGTACCATACTGTTGTCCTTAACCAAAAGAAACATTAGGTGATATTGATTTTCCCATTACTAGACATCCTGCAGTGATAAACATTAGCTTTATCAGTACAGGTGTTTTCCAGTTAAAGTCTCCAATCAAGGGAAAACCTGGGGTATACAGAATCTGTGTGTCAGGACATTTGTGGCTTTCTGCAAAAAGACAGCTCTTAATGAAGAAGTCCCTGTCAGGTAAAGTGTGATGAGAGATTATCATAATTTGGAACCTGAGGACATTGTGGGGGCAGACAGTTCACTGTATGTGTCTTACAAACTTGAGCTGTCTCCTTACATCTGTATTATAATTACATGTACCAGCGATTGGTTCTCTCACAGCCTGCTTGAAAATCCAACAACATCAAAATCTTACGATGATGTACGATGAATGGGACCCCGCCTTCTGTCATGCCAGTGTAGTGACATAGACACCAACCACTAATAGACTAATAATCCATTCTTGTTCTTGGCCATCAGCCATCCCGCCAGGTTAGAGAGGCTTCTATCATGACTCATTTATTTTGAAAACATTTTGGAATGTCAAGGCTATGGTATGTACTTGGAGTATGTACAAATGTACTTGTTGTTTAACAATGACATTTCTGGATTGCCCTGAGGAAAATGCTGTCTACGTTGTCAATATGAGGTACATAACAGGTCGAGAAACATCTGGGATTCCTGCCCTTTGTGAGCCTCAAGCCAGATGGCAAGGTGGTCTTCTGGTCGGGGTTGTTGACTTAAAAATCTAAAAGGTTCTCGGCTCGAACTCTATCAGACCCCAATATTGTGACCTAGGGAAAGGCATTTTTACACAAGTTCTACATCTTCACTCCACTCAGGTGAAAAGGATTACCTAGCTTTGGTTAGGGAGGTCTTCTTGGATGGGACACTGTCACAGAAAGCCAGAGGTCCTGTGTTTGACTCACCTCAAGCATAAGGAAAAATCCATCCCTGTGGGTCAATCAAGCCGTACAGTCCAGCCTAATGCTGCTAGTGCTGAAGTGTGTACATAGTTGTACAAGACTGATGTGTTTTATGAGTTATTCAAAACAAACAAACAAATAGATACACATCCCAGATGGGGATACATAATATGAAGCACCTGATTGAATGCAATAATAATCATCATATCATTAACGCTATGGCACAGCTGGTTCCATTCTGTATGTTGCTAGTTTTTTTTTTCTTTACTTGCACAATATTATGAGACCTCATCCAGTATCCTCCCACATCAGTAAATATACTACCCTGTTCCCTTAAACCTCTCAACTCAAATCATTACTCAAAGATTTAAAAAAATAATGGGCATTAATTAATTATCCAAACTTTGCTATGAGGGAGTGAGCATTTGATTTTTCATTACCTCAGGAATCATGGCACATTGTGCTATTCATGCCCTAAACTAGCTGGAGCTCCTGAGGGACAGATTATACTGTGCAATTATTGGCTTCGGACCAAATCAGTCCTCAATTTTCTCCCACTTAAATCCTGCATGGAACACTGGAGGGTGTTTAATAAACTCGGTGGAGTAATGACTTGGCCTGTTGGGAATAAATGGAGGAGATAATTATAATGACTTAATGTGAGAGAAATGTCCCTGGGAGTTATCTGAATAATAATGCTTCCAATCCATCACTTATGGCGATCACTGATGATTTAAAATTATATATATATTTTCTACAGTAATAAATTTAAAGGGAAGAAACCAAATTTCAGGTACCCAAGCAAATAACATTCAATGATTGTCATTAGATTTTTTTTCAAATCAATCCAAACAAATTTAGCTTATCAAGAAAATGTGAACTTCATATACATGCGTAAATTTCATATCTTACATTTACATATGCAATATATGATTATCTCCCACTTGTACATGTATACTGATGTTTCTATACCTATAGTATATACTGTAAAAATATGTATATTTGTTATTATTCCTTAGGACAGTGAACCTTAACTCTTTGTTAAAAACATGATTACTCACAAGCTTCTCACGAAGGTCCATATCATAAGGAAACAGAACAGAAGGCTTCCCTTCTTGGTACCGCTTTGATTTAAAGAGTGGCGTAGATATATCACCAGAAATATGCCCAATTCAGAAAAGCTATTTTTATAACATCCTTTCAAGAGTGAACAGGCTGAAATCAAGAATCATGCAACAATATATTTCGTACATTATCAAACATACATTCAAGAAAACTGATGTTACACACACAATTAGTAATACAAGTAATACAAATATCTTATTTTGTTGAGCTATGAGCCACTTTGTGCAAGATTCTGTAATTGTAGGGAAATTGTTTTCTTTAAATGTCAGAATATTTAGTTGGTTAGTACACATTGCCCTACATATTGCATAAAACAGGGCAATAACAGGGAGTACATGTCATTTGTGTACCTACATATACTAAAGAAAAGCAGGGATTGTTTTTTCCTGGCAAGATAAGATATTATTTAACTCACAATAAATCGTCAGGCACATGTACAATGTATAACTTGTAGCAAGTTGTACATTTACTACAACTACGTAGTTAAAATAACACACTCAACACAGTACAGATGTGAGGACCTGTTACATGTACAATGTACATTGTACCTTCACAGCTGCCAATGCCAGTTGTAGCAGTTGTTGGGTAACCATGTAAAATCATGATTAATTGCAATGACAGGTTGAAATAGTCACAACAAATCTTCATGTTGTTCTAAAATCTTTGAGTCAGGGATTTTTTTCCTCTAACACAAACAAAGCAAAAAGTGTTACTTGAAACTGTGTACACATATATGCATGAGAATACAGTATTGCCCAAATAAAAAGTGGCAGGGAAATAAGAAACTAAAAATTCAGATTTGTAGGCTGAAGGTCAAAAGGTCAGACATCAGGATCATCTTCCTCCTGGACAGGAAGTTACAGTGTCTGAATTTGGAATGTTCCATTTTATCAGCAGGGGATCCACATGTGGAGGCAGTAAATCTAAATCTGACCTGACAAATTTTTGATGATTGATTCAAGAATGACCCTAATAACAAACATCTTGCTTCAGTAACTTAAATATGATACACAGTCCACTTCTAACTTCATTTTGTCCAATCTTTTTCAGGTAGAATCAACATATGTCATGGTGTTGCATTCTTACCAAACAGATATGTTGACAACATGCATCATTGCACCTCTAGAGGGTGGGTGAGTGACTGGGTGACAACACCCATGCTGTTTTGGTGCCATACCAGTTGTTATAAAGACTAAAATGGACTCCTCAACCATCAAAGTATCAACTCTTGCAATTGTGCCTTGACTTGTAGATTGGTCCATCCAAATGTAGTTGTTGTGTACAATTATTGTACAGCAACTCCAACTTACATTAATGGCAATGACTTGTTTTTATAATATATACACACAACCAATTCAACATACATTGTATTTCAAAAATCTTTTTCATAACAAATATCCAAGGATCCTGTTAAAAAAAACTAGTACTAGTAGTAGTACCTTTTTTGTCCTTCACTAAATTTCACATATCTTCTGTAATTACAAGTGAAACAATACACTTGTGAAGTATGTGGAGGCTTGATCCCACATGCTCTAAAGAGATCTGCAGCACATATCTCACATAGGTACATCCTCGTACAGGTCAGGGAGTCATAACTACCACGGTTTACATCTCCTAGCCTCTACCAGGCTCCGCGGATCGCTGGAAAAATAGTAGAAATGGGCCGAAATAAAGGGATAGTACACCAGAGAAGATCCAGCCGGCCATAGAAGCTCCAATTTGCGACCCACGGAGCCTGTGCGGAGTCGCAAGCTTCTTTGAAGTTCACTAATCGCTATCTAATAGGTGCAAAGTGGTTAAGTACCCCTTTTATTGCTCTCCGACTCGTCCGTGACGGACCTGACACGAGCGGCCATGTGACAGGAAGTGTCAGTGGTCACGAAGTTTTGAAGTTATAACGGTCTTGTCTCGTCTTTTTCCTGACGCATTTTTTGCCCTCTGACTTGCACTGGCGAACTTTCCTGACGTTCTGTGGCCCTTTCCGTATGTTGGAGGTTATAACAATCCTCTATCGTAGTTTTCTGTGTTATTCTTTGTCCACAGCCGTACTTTTTGTGGCAGCTTTTTGTTTTACTTGTAAGATAAACAGTTATATAAACAGTCATCTGTCCTAAGTCAAAGTTATCTGTGCGGATTTCTGTCTGCTGCCGATGGCAGTCCGGGAACGAGTTCGCCGTGTGGCGAAGGACGTTTTTGGTTATGAAACTTTGCGGCAGGGTCAGGAGGACGCCGTGTTGGGGATTTTGGATGGGCACGACGTCTTCGTTGGACTGCCGACGAGGGCCGGCAAAACATTCTGCTTTCAGGCCATACCGTCGTGCATCAACTCCCCCGAAGGAGATGCTTACCGTTTGCTACTAGGCGTGGCCCTCTGGTCCGCCATTGCCTAAAATGAGTCGCCCTTGCATCGAATAGTCAATGTTTGACTCAAAATCAGCCGCAGAAAAAGAGAAAATGTCGATTCTTCTTTGTTTCTGTTTTTCGCGCCGGAGTAACCGCATCGTAACGAAACTATAGCGTAACGTGGAACCATATGGCATTTGTATCGCAAAAATAACCCAACTTCAGTACATTTCATCAACAGCAAGAAAAAGCCTCGGTCTTATGTCAGAAAAAAAACACAGATAATAGGAACATAATGTGAAAAAATATAATTTTCGTCGCGTTTTGCTGTCAGTCTCTATTTGACCTTTGTCCCAGACACAGCCACAGTGCACACACACCCGGCTGAGTTCCCGCTGGGCGCTGGCGGGTTTATGACTTGAATGATCTTCAGCGCTGACCAAGTTTCTTTGTACGAATAATAGGGGGATTAATTTTATATCGTTTGAAGCTTGCGACTCCGCACAGGCTCCGTGGGTCGCAAATTGGAGCTTCTATGGCCGGCTGGATCTTCTCTGGTGTACTATCCCTTTATTTCGGCCCATTTCTACTATTTTTCCAGCGATCCGCGGAGCCTGGTAGAGGCTATACATCTCCCACATGTTTATTTACTTAGACCTCGCCTGTCAATGACAATCAGCTGGCTTTCCTGAACAAGATCAACCTCTAGAGTCATTGTCCAGTCTTGGATTAACCTTATGAGGTTTGTCTAGTTACCTATATACTAGTACTAGTATTTAGATTTTCTTCTGTCTCTTTGAAATTGGCAATTTAGGCTATTGACAGGAAGTTTCTGTCAATAGCAATTTAGGCCATTCTTTGATTGGAGATTTGGACATACAGTGTACCCGGTATACTGAAAAAAGTGATTCAAAGGAACTTCTGTGCTTCCTGTCAATGACTTTTTGAACTATTGTCTTGTATTGGCAGGATGTTCCTGTCAATAGCCAGCCTAAAATCAAAGATTGATGGAAGATTCTTCATTAAATAAATTCAACAGTTTTCAACATGCATGTATGCAGTTGCCCAGCTGAAGCAGTAGTGGCATATGGTGTCCTGCAAACTACATTTTCACCTGATACTACAATGTTAATCTGTAATTGGGTCTGTAAGATACTACTTCCAAATGAAAAATAAAACCCGTTGACATATTTCAATATTTTTAAATTTCATCCTTTGTACATTAACAAGGTGATTTTGTTGTGTAACATTCATTCATTCAACTATAAACTCCCCTACTTATTCATCTATAAATCTATTCATTCATTCTTTACCTGGAAACAGGTTTTACACATAAAGAATAGTTTAAATAAACGTGTACGTACAGGGCATCGCGAATGCGAAATTATATGTACAACAAGTGGGTTATGAAGAATTAAGAACAACTTTGAAAGGCGTAACGTCACATTTACCCCAGTTACACCGTTTGCGCAAAATAACATACATATAATTTGTAATTTGTGATAATCTTGCCAACAAGTTGTCAAATTAATAATGTAGTTTATGTATAATAAATTTATGGGGCCCAAACATACAGAGGAAATCTTGGAAAGGGTATACATGCAGGATGTGAGTCCAATTACTTACCTGTTTACCAAGATTTATAATACACGTGATTTTATTCATGTAGTGTGTAAAAATTATACATCTGATTTTTTCACGAATCAACATACTTGCAAGTTGCAGATGGTGGTTGTTGCTCTTTTTCGTAAATCTATCAACATAGAAGGTTCAAGTGAGCTCTTTGTGTAACAAGTTCGAGATTGTGTTTGTAGAGGTACATTAGAAAGGTAGATTGGGAACGGATTTGACGATTTTAGGCAAGACAAACGTTCAACAGGAAACGCTTTTGTGGGCGTTCGCCGAAAGCGGAAGGGTGCAAAACATCCTCAGGACGCTGGAATTTCAGAAAAAAATCCCATGAAAAATCGATTAGCTCCCGTCATTGGGCCCTTAAATCAATACCCCAGGTGACCCTGTACCTACCTACGGCATATTTCCTCGTAGTGGTGGGCACCCAGCGCGTCATCTTGCGATGTACTTCACGATTTGGAGGCAACAAACGATGCTAACTTTCCTCAAACTCCACTTCCGCCATGTTGAATATCTGTGACCACCGCAGAAAAGCATAAAGAGCTGTTATTATAAGCTACAACAAAGTATTGCAATTTACCATATAATCAGAACAAATCTCTATGTAAGATGCGCACAAGCTGCACATCGTTAAGTTTCTAAATTTTCTTTGGCCTGGAAAAACATGCTTTTATTACAAAGATAATATTTATCCAGACCAATAAGGAATAGCGTATTGATGCGCTCTTTCATTTCTAGTCATGTGATCCCGGACGATCCCATTACTGTGATGGGAGTGTCAAATCTGCAGGAAACAAACGGGTCAAATCGTGCCATGTCCAATCGATTAGCGTTAATGACAGATGTCACCAAGATGGTCCGTTGTCGATTGTCTTTATAAGTTTGCTGAAAACTCAGAAAAAGGCTGTATTGTTTGTCATTACCATGTACCAAGGAGGTTGAATCACCAATATTTCATGACAAAGTGATTGGCAGGATGTCAAAGAAGAATATTAGATGCACAATTTTCTCTCAAACCGAACTTTAATACCATTATCTGGGCGCAAAACACGTTGAATCCAAGTTCATATACAACGTTAATCAATTGTTGTTGTTAATCAAGTCAATTGTTGTTGTTAATTGTTGTTGTTAATCAAGTCAATCATCGATCGTGATGTAACAAAATTTTAGTTCTGCAGGGCAAAGCACTAAAAGTATAGGCCACTATAAACCTCCTTCCGCAAGGGGGGCGCTTTTAGCAAATTATGCTTTTTGTTGACTTGTATTGGTTTACTGTTACAGCCTGTCGTTATAAATGGTTCCTATAATGAATATTTTATAATGCTCAAGTTCATACGTGAAATTCAACGATTAACAGCTACGATTTACAAGTTATATAATGTACACAATAAGATGACACCCCCTATATATATGCCGGAGTGGTATAAGCTAGATGAGGTCACAGAGGTCAGCTAAGCCTGCTAAGCTATTTGGGTATGCGCAGATTTGCAGCGATGGCAAGCGACAGCGAAGTTGGTCGTGCTCTTCGCTCTGTTCTCGACCGTGTACAGACCGCGGCTACCAAACGATCCCAGGTAAGGTTTAGTAACGTCCGGAAGCATCTGAATGGTATGATTAGCGAGAATTGTCGGTTGGTGCGGACGCCCTCTCCACTATGACCCAGTTGATGTTCTATTTTCGGATCACTGTGTATAAACAAGGAACCTGATATAACGTCCTTGGTATAAATCGGTTTTAGAGTAATAAAGGATATTTAATATACTACAGAAATGTCCTTGGAGTAATGAATGAATATCGCGTAGGAAATATGAATCTAACCCTCCTCCACCAGAGGTGTCACATATTGCCCAGTTTTATGTTTAATAATAATATAGACATTGAAAATGGTTGAAAATGCCCCGTTACCCGACCTTGCTTGCCCTTCCCCTTAACTGTACAAAATCAAATTGGTGCAACCTGCTTGTGACACATGTACCAGTAGCATGTAGTACAGTAACGTTACCAGTAGTGTAGCGTATAGCAACCTGAACACCACAACCCCTGGGTTTCTCAATTTGAAGTAAATTAAGAAGCTAAAGTTCTACAAATGTAAGCAGTCCCAACTCCAGCCTTTGTCAAGGAAGGCTTCCGAAGAACAATCCACCGCTTCTCTGGTTCATTTGTATGTGTTGGAAAATATACCTAGTGGTAGTAGTACAATGTAGTTCAATCACGATTGAGAGTTACTAGTTCTACCAACACAGGTGAACTTTTAAGGTAAAACTAAGAAAAGATGACAACTGCCCTCAAAGCAAATGAAGCACATGTACTTTACCTCTCTCTGCAGGATTTACCAAAGGTGCAGCCACGTTTGGTGGCCGTGACGAAGACCAAACCCAAGGACCTGATCCTGTCTGCGTACAAAGCGGGGCAGAGACACTTTGGGGAGAATTATGTGAGTACTCTGTATAAAGATGTACATACAGACTACAACACGGTGTTTTCTGTATCACCTGTATCACCATGGGTGGGCTGGTACCGAGGGTGATGCAGAATACACCGTGTTGTATTTTATTAATGTCATAGAACCCCGTGCTGTACTGCTACTATGACACGGGCCAGAACACCCGTATTGAACGTTATCACGTTAACGTTACATTAGGACATACCAATTAGATACATGAACTATACATATATAATGTTACATGACTGTTGTATTAAAAACAATCATGAACAGCTAATATTTCTACAAGTTTTGTTTTCAGTGCCTGGATTGTGACCATTTTTAGATGATGACAAAAGATGCCTTTTCGTTTATTGACACACAAAATAACAAGAGGCTGAATGTTTGGTGGTGGACATTTACAAACACTGTGCTAAATTCCCTGTCTTCTTCCGTAGGTGCAGGAACTGACAGATAAGGCATCAGATCCAGAGGTAAGATCATCAGGAAATGGCTGAAGCACTGCTCACTGTGGACAAGGTTACATACAATAAACTTCAAATCAAAATGTAGTCAACTCCACTGCACAACAAACAAATACTAGTATATAATTATAAGCCAACGTCTATACTTTTGTAGTTAATTATAGGTACAACAAGCTATTACATTAGTGTGACCTTATGAAGTAACCTTTTCAAGAACTGAACAATGGCTACTTTTCATTGAACCAAATGTCAAAGCTGGTAAAATTGTGTATCTGTTAGCATTGATCAAACATTGATATTAAAAATTAGTAGCCTCTCAAGCCACTCCAGAATATCAAACCTCATATACCACTTCTTTTAAAGATTGTAGGTCAGCTTAATGACATCAGATGGCACTTCATTGGACACCTGCAAAGGAATAAAGTCAATAAAGTCACTGGTAAGTGTGATATACCAGTATAGTTTGGTAAGGTCTTTTCTATCCAAAGCATCTCTAAAGTTGGACTGTGAGGAACATTTTTACCTTCTTCTCCTGTTGTCAAAAGACAACCCCACCCCTCCCTTTCCCTTTAGTCTGAAGACTTCTTAAAACTGTACCCTCAATACAATAGTTCTCAAATAAGACTGTACAACACTATGACAATACCTAACAATTAAGATCACAATTGGGGGGCACGGGGTAGTCATTACATTTGTAAACAGAATAAGAACAAGGGTGCTAAAAGTATATAAAAGAGTAATTTGTACAATTTATTTCACCAGCTATCTGTTCTCCAACCGCAGGTATACCAAACCTATACATGGTGGAAACTGTTGACTCAGAGAAGTTGGCCACAGCCATCAATGCATCCTGGGAAAAACTGGGCAGAACAGAGAGGCTGAGAGTCATGGTTCAAGTCAACACCAGCAGGGAAGAACGTAAGGAGTTACTCTTACAATTTCTCAATGATTGTGGTAAGGTAAAGTTTATCAATATTATCCTGTACAATAATGTTGCTGTTCAAGCAGTGCAGACACAAGTGTTTTTTCACCCCGCAGAAAAGCATGGCATCCCCCCTGAGCAGGTGTGTGAGCTGTATAAGCATGTTGTGGAGAACTGCCCTCATCTGCAGGCGGTGGGGATCATGACTATAGGTGTGTACGACTACGACCTGCGCAACGGACCCAACCCTGACTTCCAGGTCAGTAACTGTTATAATGTTAGCCTTTGTTCTGTATCTGTATAGCTGCTATAACCGTCCTTTGGCGTATCACCAGCTTCGCAGGCACACGGTGTGGCAGCAGCTAGAGCTGGCTACATTACACCAAATGACTTGTTACACCTAGCCCATGAACATCTAACTCTAAACATTGTTTAAAGCTACCTAATGATAATGCCCCTACTTTACTTGGTGACACAGAGTTCCACTCTGCAATAGTTCTAAAATGAGTTTTGGACCTCTAGTTTTGCAATTTCTTTAGAATTTTCTATTGCTTTAAGGGCAAATCAGTGATGGAGAGCATTTAGGACTGTCAGTTGAAGGTGGTGTTTGATTATGTTGGCAGGTGCTGTTGAAGTGTAGAACAGACATATGCCAGGCCTTCAACCTGCAACCAGAAGAAGTGGAACTGAGCATGGGCATGTCTACAGACTTTGAACATGCTGTAAGCAATCCACTTTAACTTCTTGTATTAAGTCCTAAATAACTTTGTGCCCACTAATAGTGTTGTAACCAATGAAGTTTTCTTAAAATGTCAATGTCACATCATTGTCTTATTAATGATTGGAAGGAATTGAAGGCTAATTGTCATTGAAATCATTATGTTTAAAAAATGTTTGGCAGAAGTTTGACCATCTTCTCTGAAATAAACTGTCATCTCTTAAATTGACATTATATCTAGAAAAAGTATAGTTTTAAATATTGTTTGGCCTTTCATGATACCATATTGTACATGTTTTGATTAATACTAGGCATGCAATTGAAACAATCTTGAAGACCTGTTACCTGTTTTGTATCCATATTAGATTGAAGTGGGCAGTACAAACATCAGGGTGGGCAGCACTATATTTGGAGCAAGAGAATACCCAGGCTCTAAACCACCTCCAAAGACCACACCCAACAACCCAAATGCCACACCTAACAACCAGCAGCAGCAGACATCTACAGACAAAGTGGAAAGTACCAGACAAGAAATAGATTCTCTAAATATAAAATCTTAATGTCAATTAAGTTGAACATTTTACCTGCAGAGTGAAAAAAAATTGAGCTTCAAGACTGCTATTGTGCAGGGAGGACTCCAGTTCCTATGGAAACTTGTATTTATCAGAAGTGTAACAATAAAAGGCTTTTAGTTCAAATTGCCTGTTTCATTGGTGATTTTTTTTCATTTGCATGTATCCAAATATATACTAATATTGGGTGACTTTAAACTCTTATTCAGCACCAGGGACAGGGGTACCAGTTTCGTTTCTGTGTCATTCAGGGACAGTGCCACCGGTCTTGTTGGTATGTCATTCAGCACCAGGGACAGGGCCACAGGTCTTTTTGATGTGTCATTCAGTACCAGGGACAGGACCACAGGTCTTTTTGATGTGTCATTTAGCACTAGGGGCAGGGGTACCAGTCTTGTTCATGTGCCATTCAGCACTAAGGGCAGGGGTACCACGTGCAGTCTTGTTGATGTGCCATTCAGCACTAGGCAGGGAGTACCAGTCTTGTTGGTGTGTCATTCAGGGACAGGGCCATCAGTCTTGCTCATGTGCTATTCAGGGACACCAGTGTTGTTCATGTGTCATTCAGCACCAGGGACAGGACCACCAGTGTTGTTATATGTCAGATAGCACTAGGGGCAGGGGTATCTGTTTCACTTGTGTGTCATTCAGGCACATTCTGCAATAGTGGTAAGGTAGTCAGAAGTATTGTTGGTGTGTAATTAACAACCTGGTGTCATTTGGGGAAACCAGTTGTTGATGTGTGATTTAAAACCAGGGACATCAGTCTTGTTGGTGTGCCATTCAGCACCAGAGGCTGGTCTTGTTGGTTCCAACAGAAGAGAGACTGAGCCAAAATATATCCCACATGATTGAATTTATTGGCAATGTAAAACATGAACAGACATGTCAGCTGGAATAGATGGTTTGTAACACATAAAGTATGGAGTACTGCTGATCATTACTTCATAACACGGTGGGAGCTGCACAGATATTCTCTTCTACATTTCTGAAATTTTCTGAACAGTGTAAGAAAAATGAAAAATATACAATGTTGTACATTACATGGATTATCTTGATGGTAAGACATATACCCGTGTAGCCAACTGGTACAAATAGTATATACCACAGTTAAACTTTATACTACAACATGGGAACTGCACAAATATCCATTCTACACTATATTACATATGAAAATTGCTAGAGCAGTGCAAGAAAAATAAAACTATACAACAGTTGTACGTGGATTAACCTGATGGTAAGACACTGTATACCTGTGCAATCAAGTGGTACAGATATATACTTACATTACTTCCTACCACACAATGGGAGCTGCACAAAGGTTTTCTATAACATTGTATACTGTTACAAATGAAGACTTTCTGAACAGATGCAACAAAATGGAAAATGTGCATTGCAAAGTTGCAGTAACATATTACATGGCTTAACATGGTGGTAAGACAAAGCTGTACAGTCAATCATGCTGGAGTCTTATGATACAGGTAAATCTGTGATGAACACTAATACACAGTTCTAAAGACTTAATGATGAAGTGTAATCTCTGTTAAAGTATAGTGTTAATGTGCTACCTGGTCACCCTGAGAGTTTGTTCAAGTCATATTACATTGTTATATTGCTCATCCCAAGTTTGAATTGAAAACCCATGATGTTCAGACAGTGTATGAAATCAAGAACATTGAAATTACATATACAGTCCACACACATGTAAGAATTTTACAAATACTGAAGCTAGCTATTAAAGTTCTCTCCAATACATGTACACAACATCACATGTCCACATTTACCATAAAACTACTGTTCATTGCAACAGAACCTAGAAAGAATGTAACATAACCATTGTTATAGATTGTTGGAAACAATCCAAGTGATTCTACAACACTGCAACAGAACATACAGGTCTTCCACACACCCCTACAGCAGTGTAACGGTCAGTGGACAAGTCTTCAGACTTGTACAGGAACTGGACACTCCCCCTCCACAGGTCCTACTGGAGACCACCTCATGTGTACGTTCCTCCACACCCCAGTCCTACTCAGGGTTACATGACACAGTCTGTCATAGATGGCTCACATGAGATGATCTCACTCCAACTACACCAGACCACACAGTACAGTTCCACTGCAGCTGGGGTGGGGGAGGGGACGTCAGAACCAACTCCACAGATAGAAGGCACAAGTTCCTGACGGACTAGTCCAACCCCCCATCACCGCTAACAATCTGACATGGTTTGTGGTGTCCAGTAAGGATGGGGCCCGACATCCCGACTGGCAGGTCGGGTGCAGGGCAGCCATCAATCTCTCACTGAACCTCACAGAGACATGCCAGACAGATGGGGCAGTGTGAGCAAGCTGAACAGTCTGAAAGAGACAAGTGTCTCCTATCTGTAGAGTTGGTCATGACGTCCCCTCCCCCACCCCAGCTGCAGTGGAACTGTACTGTGTGGTCTGGTGTAGTTGGAGTGGGATCATCTCAATGTGAACCATCTATGACAGACTGTGTCATGTAACCCTGAGTAGGACTGGAGTGTGGAGGAACGTACACATGAGGTGGTCTCCAGTAGGACCTGTGGAGGGGGAGTGTCCAGTTCCTGTACAAGTCTGAAGACTTGTCCACTGACCGTTACACTACTGTAGGGGTGTGGGGAAGACCTGTAGGATCTGTTGCAGTGTTGGAAAATCACATGGACTGTCTCCTACAGTCTATAACAGTGATTGAAATAAAAAATAATATGTAACAATCTTGGGCTGTACAAAAAGGTGCAGATAATCAAATACAATTTTTTCTCTCCCCAGAATAAACATCAAAATTGTGTTATATCATACATGTACAAAAAATACCCCGGTCATTATACATAACCACATGTCAGGATACCAAACTTCATGTCAGTATGCAAAACTACATCAAGTCATTATACAAATCTTTGTGTCAGTATACAAAAAGCGATTGCACAGAGTCTGACATATTTTGGGACTATAAATTAGTACATTGTAAATTCTGTCTCTCCAGCATAATTTGTGCCTAAACAACCTAAATGTGTATTTCGGACTGTACAATAAGGATTGCAGAAAGGTATGTAACATTCTCCAGCATAATTTCTATCTGAACATTATGACAGGTGCTGTACATTCAACAACTGGGAGTTTATATACTATTAGGTATAATGTACAATACAGTTTTACATATGATTATATACACACAGTTTCAGGTGCTGTACATTAAACTACTGAAAGATTGCACAGGAATAATGTCGATTAAACAACAAAGTTTTACATAATATTTACATATACACACAGTTTCAGGTGCTGTTGTTGAAAGTGATAATATATATTACACACAGTTTTGGGTGCTGTTGTTGAAAATTATAATATATACACAGTTTCAGGTGCTGTTGATGAAAAGGATTGATGATTTATGCACACAGATTCAGGTGCTGTTGTTGAAAGTGATAAATATATACACAGTTTCAGGTGCTGTTGTTGAGAATAATATATACTCACAGTTTTAGGTGCTATTGTTGAACATGATGATATATACACACAGCAGTTTCAGGGGCTGTTGTTCAAAATGAAATATATTCACAGTCTCTGGTGCTGTTGTTGAAAATAATTATGCAGTATCAGGTGCTGCTGTTGAAATGATTATATATACACGCTGTTTAGATACTGAAAATTCAACAACAGAGATTGACAATGGCAATACAGTTTTACACATAGTTGTATACACACATGAATCATTGCCAATAAATATTCTGTGCATGATGGTAAGGCATCCACTGTTCCACCAAACTTACAAGTCAGGTGATGAGGGGTTGGGGCTTTTATGGCGCCGTTTTTGGGACTTTTTGTCCTTCAGCGAGGCGCGGTCGGTCTTCTGGCGCCGCTTGGTGCTGCGGACTTTGGACTTGTCGCTGGGCTGTTTGAAGGTCACAGTTTCTGATGTCGTCTTCCCGACTTGCTTGGTGCCAAACTGCAGCTGGTGTGGATCATGGACAAAAGAAATGGTTAGAAAAACAGGAGCTGCAGCTGGCATCATGGAGAGAAGAAACACTTGAAACAGGACAGGAGCTGCTACAGTTTCCTTCAGTCAGCCATTCTGTCTCTGGGAAGGACTTTATACTACCTAATCACTCAGTCCTCCTTTAGTTATGGAACAGGAAAAAAATCATATCTTTCTTCCCAAGGCTCTTACATGGTACACAGTGCTTATGTTGATTGTTATGGGCAGAATGTAAATACACTTAGACTCACCGGTGGCAACTGTGTTCCCATGTCCTCATCAGGGATGTTGGGTCTGGCAGCAGTGGAGAGAACACCATCTCCTATGGAGGGGAGGCTTACACCTGTATAAAACACGACAAATGGAAGATTAAGTCATTGGTGTGCAATGTGCAATATACTAGATCAGACACCTGATACTTGCAGTTACTAAACATACACTACAAAACAGATGTTTGAAGTTTGGTTCCTACACTACAAAACAGGTGGTCGAAGTTTGGTGGTCAAAGTTTGGTTCCTACACTACAAAACTCATCAGGAGTTTGAAGTTTGGTTCCTACACTACAAAACTCATCAGGAGTTTGAAGTTTGGTTCCTACACTACAAAAGTCTCCAGGTGTGTGAAGTTTGGTTCCTACACTACAAAACTCACCAGGTTTGTGAAGTTTGGTTCCTACACTACAAAACTCACCAGATGTGTGAAGTTTGGTTCCTACATTACAAAACTCACCAGGTGTGTGAAGTTTGGTTCCTACACTACAAAACTCACCAGGTGTGTGAAGTTTGGTTCATACACTACAAAACTCACCAGGTGTGTGAAGTTTGGTTCCCTGCAGCATCAGTCCTGGATCTGAAGTCAGGCTGGGTAGGACAAGCCTCTCCTTCCTTGCCTTGTGCTTGTTCTTGGTGGCTTTGCCCTGGACCGGTGTCCTCCTGTCCTTGTTCCTGGTAGGGTCTGACTCCATCATCTCCTCAAGCCCAGCTTTCCTGATGAAGTACATCCAGTCCTTTGTCTTGTCCTGGATGGTGGGTGTGTCAGCCTCCCTGCTCAGGTGTCCAGGCTGTGGGGATGTCTTGTAACAGCTCCGTACTCGACCTTCATCCTGCCAGTCAAGGTCACGTGCTTCAAGAGACGTCATGCTCACGTTGTCGAGCCCGACATTTGCCGTGTAGTCAGGTGGTGTCTCCACACGAGTTTTCTGCTTCTTCTTGTTCTTCTTTTTCTTCTTCTTAGCCTCGTGGTTTGTGTCTGCTTCCATCACCTGCTCCACCACAGCTGCTCCGCAGTCTGCCTGCTTGTCCATCGTGGGGGTGGGAGCTCCAGCAGGGTCGGTAGAGTTGAACTCCTCTTTGAGATGATCCATCCAGTCGTTGAGCACTGCTTTTGTTGGGTTTCTCTCCTCATAACGTCCGAGTGAGAATACCTGTTGCTCTTCCACAGACTTCAACGTGGGAGTTTTCGCAGCGTGCTTGCGGGCTGTTCTGGCCCGTGTTTTGTCAGCTCCCATGGGCTCGCGTACCTTTTTCTTGGAATCCATCGTTGCCACGTAGCAATCCATTTCTGTCATGTTTTCATCATTCCTAGAGCCCATCATCATGGAGACAAGAGCTGGGGTCTGCGGACGTCTGGAGGGTTTCCTTGGTCGCTTGCCCTCTCCCATGTTGTTCTGCTTTTGTTGGATATCATTCATCCTTTCTGCATACTCTTCAAACACCGTGGCATTTTCGTCCGGGTGTGTGGGAGTCTTGGCATACCTGTGTTGAGAAAAATGAAAACTTATTACTCAAAGACTTTACTACCGGTGTTATTAAAAGATCTTTACTCTTTACCGAAGAACAGATTCTGCCATGAACAAACCCTTACCACAGGACAGGTGTACACGAAACTTGATAATTACCTGTTAGCTGCCGTGAATCCACCCTGAGGAGCTGGTTGTTTCCTGTTTAGGTTGGTGACGAGTCTTGGCGGGTTGTCCCACTTAGGTATACGCTCCCTGGGGAGTGAAGGCAGTGGTACAGGAGACAGTGGGGGGGCATCCAGGAGAGAGGACGGTGGAACGGCTTCAGGGGTGGGGACGTGTCGACGGCCCCGGATGATAGCGTTACTGTATTTCTGCTGGCGCAGAGCATAGCTTTCCTTCTTAGACTTAGAGTTGCTCATGTTGATTTTTGTTGTTTAATACTAACTACTGAAAGATGAAAAGAAAAAAATTGTAAATAATGCCTGATGAAAACCTTGTCTGATTTGGGGGACTGGCTCACAATATAGTTATAATATACAACATGCAGGCAAAGAACTGATAATTCTTTTACATATGGAACACTTATAATGAGTTTAAAGATCTTCAAAGTGAAACTGAAAGTGGTAACCCAACCAATTGATATAATATGCTCCAACGAGAATATCTTAAGTTCACTTTTGTACACAAGAAGATTGTTCATTTCATCCCATAGCTCAAGATATCAGAAAACATCAATATTGTTTATAATATTAACCCATGCCAGATCAACGTAACCCAGACAGTACGAGTTATGGGGCAATAAACAAATATCTTCAAGAAATGATATTTTTACAGGCATTCACAGTTGTGCGTCCCACCTAAACCTTGGACATACATGTACGTTACGTTTCTACGGGTTCTAAATTGGCCATCGTTAACGGTTTGTCGCTGCACGAACGTGTGTGGGGAGGGGGGCTGTCAAACCGCTGAAACACGTCCTGTCAATCCAGTTGTCGTCTCTGGACCAGAACCATGAACCACCACAGCCGGCCACTGGACCTTGTTACGGTAAGAAATGTACTACACACCGCCCAAAAGTCATGAATTCTACCCTTAAAACTCCACCCTTCCAGTTCTAAACACTTGAAATCATCATAACTTAACAACTCTCTTATATCTTACCTTGAATGATCTTCGATGTTTGATGCTTGAACAAAGTCAATTTTGTCAGAACGAAGAATATAGTCCATAAACAAATTATAAAGTTTGTGATTAACAAAACAACAGTTCTCTGATTTTCTCTATGACAGAGTCT
>NW_017804498.1:1297081-1300006 GCF_001625305.1 Branchiostoma belcheri
TTACCTATTAACCAGGACAGGTGTACATGAAACTTGACACCTTACCTATTAACCAGGACAGGTGTACATGAAACTTGACACCTTACCTATTAACCAGGACAGGTGTACATGAAACTTGACACCTTACCTATTAACCAGGACAGGTGTACATGAAACTTGACACCTTTCCTATTAATCAGGACAGGTGTACACGAAACTTGATAATTACCTGTTCGCTGCCGTGAATCCACCCTGAGGAGCTGGTTGTTTCCTGTTTAGGTTGGTGACCAGTCTTGGCGGGTCGTCCCACTTAGGTATACGCTCCCTGGGGGGTGAAGGCAGTGGTACAGGAGACAGTGGGGGGGCATCCAGGAGAGAGGACAGTGGGACGGCTTCAGGGGTGGGGACGTGTCGACGGCCCCGGATGATAGCGTTACTGTATTTCTGCTGGCGCAGAGCATAGCTTTCCTTCTTAGACTTAGAGTTGCTCATGTTGATTTTTGTTGTTTAATACTAACTACTGAAAGATGAAAAGTGAAAAAATTGTAAATAATGCCTGATGAAAACCTTGTCTGATTTGGTGGACTGGCTCACAATATAGTTATAATATACAACATGCAGGCAAAGAACTGATAATTCTTTTACATATGGAACACTTATAATGAGTTTAAAGATCTTCAAAGTGAAACTGAAAGTGGTAACCCAACCAATTGATATAATATGCTCCACGAGAATATCTTAAGTCCACTTTTGTACACAAGAAGATTGTTCATTTCATCCCATAGCTCAAGATATCAGAAAACATCAATTGTTTATGACATTAACCCATGCCAGATCAACGTAACCCAGACAGTACGAGTTATGGGGCAATAAACAATTAACTTCAAGAAATAATATTTTTACAGGCGTTCACAGGTGTGCGTCCCACTTAAACAGTTGGACATACTTGTACGTTACGTGTCTACGAGTTCTAAATTGGCCATCGTTAACGGTTTGTCGCTGCACGAACGTGTGAGGGGAGGGGGGCGGTCAAACCGCTGAAACACGTCCCGGTCAATCCAGTTGTCGTCTCTGGACCAGAACCATGAACCACCACAGCCGGCCACTGGACCTTGTGACGGTAACAAATGTACTACACACGGCCCAAAGTCATGAATTCTACCCTTAAAACTCCACCCTTCCAGTTCTAAACACTTGAAATCATCATAACTTAACAACTCTCTTATATCTTACCTTGAATGATCTTCGATGTTTGATGCTTGAACAAAGTCAATTTTGTCAGAACGAAGAATATAGTCCATAAACAAATTATAAAGTTTGTGATTAACAAAACAACAGTTCTCTGATTTTCTCTATGACAGAGTCTTTTGCCCCCAAGTGCCCCTGAAGGCACTCAGGACCGGCGGAGTCGTGACTTGAGTCTAACCCATCTTGCTCGGTGCGACTGCAGTGTAGAAATGGAAGGAGGAGCTCAGATTTCCCAGGAGACTTTGGGGTGAGCGCGGAACGCCCTCTAGCGGAGATTAGTGGTGCTGCAGGATGTCGTCAGGTGAATCCTCAAGATTTTCTCTGATGATGGGCAACTATTCAGCTGCTCCTAACTTTTTAGCCTCGGTGTTTACGGCGCCATTATTTCACCTCAGAGTGCAGGCAAGATTAATGAACACTTTCCCGGAGTGTGTGGCTCTAACGCGAGCGCTGGTCAAAACGGGAAGCAAGTATTTGGCAGAGAAGCGGCGCGCACGTCCGTTCGTCTCGGAGGTTGCAGTGGTCTGGTGGCGTTACCAAGGTGTTCGATTGTGGTCGTCAGGGCTTCGCGCCTTACATTGTTCCAGAACAGACGTGATAAAGCATTGTTAGGGGTGTACTATAAAGGTTTAAGGGGTTATTTTACCACTAATATATTTTCAATTTCGGATAACTCTCATCCGAGAAGAAAACACGGCTCATTACCATGATGTTGAGGCTTTGTAGAAACTACAACAAAGGATTCTCGAACGAAATGAGAGAAAAAATCTACTTTTAGCAGTGCTAATAGTTGTTGACACCCCTATCCTAATCACAGTCGTGAACTTTCTTGTACATTGTACCAGTCTTTTTTCTGAACATTTCTTCCTATGACAAATAAATTCACAAAATTATGCAAAGTCCATATACCTGTGCACATAACACCTGCGTACTGTCTCGTATACATGTACATCCTTGACAATAACATGAATGAAACTGTTAACATATCCTAAATAATAACAGTTCTTTACATTAGTAAGAGACATGACGCTATTACGAACACAAATAATATACAGTATTAAAGAGTTATTTGTATTTAACCAGACTGATTTTACCCGTTCGTGTCTGTCTCTTTAATTCTCTGACCCCCCCCCCCATGGTTCGCATCCTTTATTTGGACAAAAGAAATTCGTGCCCGGCACTCAGAATGTCCCATTTTTGCCATGGCCGAACAGTACCACGAAAAATGACAGTTCATATTTAGCAGGTTTTATTAATTTGCATGTATGGCATTTTTACTTCTTGGCAGAGAATTACCGTTTCCTTAAATGGCGAGAAGCTCAGCACCGGAGACAGGACCACCAGTGTTGTTGATGTGTCATTCAGGGAAAGGGACATCAGTCTTGTTGATGTGTCATTCAGCACCATGGTCATTCAGCGTCACCATTCAGCGCCACTAGTGTTGATGTGTCATTCAGGGACAGTTAAACAGTCTTGTTGGTGTGTCATTCATCACCAGGGACAGGACCATCAGTGTTATTGGTGTGTTTTCAGCACCAGGAACAGGGCCACCAGTCTTGTTGATGTGTTATTCAGCACCAGGGACAGGGCCACCGGTCTTGTTGGTGTGTCATTTAGCACCAGGGACAGGGCCACCAGTCTTGTTGATGTGTTATTCAGCACCAGGGACCAGGGACCACCAGTCTTGTTGGTGTGTCA
>NW_017804498.1:1300026-1379602 GCF_001625305.1 Branchiostoma belcheri
TCATCAGTCTTGTTGGTGTGTCATTCAGCACCATGGACAGGACCACCAGTGTTATTGGTGTGTCATTCGGGGACAGGGCCACCAGTGTTGATGTGTCATTCAGGGAAAGTTACACCAGTGTTGTTGGTGTGTCATTTAGCATCAGGGACAGGGACACCAGTGTTGTTGGTGTGTCATTTAGCACCAGGAACAGGGCCACCAGTCTTGTTGATGTGTTATTCAGCACCAGGGACAGGGCCACCGGTCTTGTTGGTGTGTCATTTAGCACCAGGGACAGGGGCACCAGTCTTGTTGATGTGTTATTCAGCACCAGGGACAGGACCACCAGTCTTGTTGATGCGTCTTTCAGCACCAAGGACAGGACCACCAGTGTTGTTGATGTGTCTTTCAGCACCAGGGACAGGGCCACCAGTCTTGTTGGTGTGTCATTTAGCACCAGGGACAGGGCCACCAGTCTTGTTGATGCGTCTTTCAGCACCAAGGACAGGACCACCAGTGTTGTTGATGTGTCTTTCAGCACCAGGGACACCAGATATGTTGGTTTGTCATTCTGCACCAGGGACAGAGGCTCCAGTCTTGTAATGTGTTTTTCAGGGACAGGGACACATGTCTTGTTGATGGTGAGACAGAGAAACCGTTTTTGTTGATGCATTATTCACCAACAATGAGGAAGGTAACCGCCCAACATAGCTTCGACAGATTGAAGAGAAACTGAGCCAGAAAATACCTCACATGGTTACATTTATTGGCAATTTGAAATGTGAACAGACATGTCAGCTGGTACAGATGGTTTGTATCACTTTAAGTAAGGGGTACTGCTAAAATTTACTTCATATCGCACAGTGGTATTTACACAAATACTCTATTCCTTATTGTATATTGTTACAGATGGAAATTTTCAGAGCAGTATAATAAAAATGAAAACATGCAATGTTATACATTATGTGGACTATTAACCTGATGTTAAGACATTACATACCTGTGAAATCAACTGTTACAGATATATACATTAGTTTACATGTATACCACACAATAGCAGTTCCACAAATGTTTTCTGTTACATCGTATACAATTGTTAATAATGAAAACTTCCAGATCAGAATGCAACAAAAACTAGAAGATGCATTACAATGTTACAGTAACATATTACATGACTTAACATGGTGGTAAGACAAAGCTGTACAGTCAATCATGCTGGAGTCTTATGATACAGGTAAATCTGTGATGAACACTAATACACAGTTCTAAAGATGTACAGATGAAGTCTGATCTCTGTTATAGCAGTGTTTCTGTGTAACCTGGTCACCCTGAGAGGGGGAGTTTGTGTAAGTCATATTGCATTGTTTGTTATATTTTTCAGTTGCTAAGTTTGAATTGAAAATCCTTGACATTCAGTGTATGAGCATTAAAATGATATAATTATACAGTCCACATGAAATAAAAAATTCTACAAATAATGAAGCTAGTCCTGACTTTGTGTAAAATACAGAACATCACATGTCCACATAGGTGTATTAATATTACTGAATGAATGTAACATAACCATTGTTAAAGGTTGTAGGAAACAGTCCATGTGATTCTACAACACTGCAACAGAACCCACAGGTCTTTCACACACCCCTACAGTAGTGTAACGGTCAGTGGACAAGTCTTCAGACTTGTACAGGAACTGGACACTCCCCCTCCACAGGTCCTACTGGAGACCACCTCATGTGTACGTTCCTCCACACTCCAGTCCTACTCAGGGTTACATGACACAGTCTGTCATAGATGGCTCACATGAGATGATCTCACTCCAACTACACCAGACCACACAGTACAGTTCCACTACAGCTGGGGTGGGGGAGGGGACGTCAGGACCAACTCCACAGATAGGAGGCACAAGTTCCTGACGGACTAGTCCAACCCCCCATCACCGCTAACAATCTGACATGGTTTGTGGTGTCCAGTAAGGATGGGGCCCGACATCCCGACTGGCAGGTCGGGTGCAGGGCAGCCATCAATCTCTCACTGAACCTCACAGAGACATGCCAGACAGATGGGGCAGTGTGAGCAAGCTGAACAGTCTGAAAGAGACAAGTGTCTCCTATCTGTGGAGTTGGTCCTGACGTCCCCTCCCCCACCCCAGCTGCAGTGGAACTGTACTGTGTGGTCTGGTGTAGTTGGAGTGGGATCATCTCGTGTGAGCCATCTATGACAGACTGTGTCATGTAACCCTGAGTAGAACTGGAGTGTGGAGGAACGTACACATGAGATGGTCTGCAGTAGGACCTGTGGAGGGGGAGTGTCCAGTTCCTGTACAAGTCTGAAGACTTGTCCACTGACCGTTACACTACTGTAGGGGTGTGTGGAAGACCCGTAGGATCTGTTGCAGTGTTGGAAAATCACATGGACTGTCTCCAACAACCTATAACAGTGATTGAAATGAAAAATAATTTGTAACACTAACAATCTTGGGCTGTACAAAAAGGTGCAGATAATCAAATACAATTTTTTCTCTCCCCAGCATAAACATCAAAATTGTGCTATATCATACATGTACTAAAAATTACCCCGGTCATTATACATAACCACATGTCAGGATACCAAACTTCATGTCAGGATGCAAAACTTCATCATGTCATTATACAAATCTTTGTGTCAGTATACAAAAAGCAATTGCACAGAGTCTGACATAATTTGGGACTATAAATTAGTACATTGTAAACTCTGTCTCTCCAGCATAATTTGTGCCTAAACAACCTAAATGTGTATTTTGGACTGTACAATAAGGATTGCAGAAAGGTATGTAACATTCTCCAGCATAATTTCTATCTGAACATTATGACAGGTGCTGTACATTCAACAACTGGGAGTTTATATACTATTAGGTATAATGTACAATACAGTTTTACATATGATTATATACACACAGTTTCAGGTGCTGTACATTAAACTACTGAAAGATTGCACAGGAATCATTGAATGTCGATTAAACAACAAAGTTTTACATAATATTTACATATACACACAGTTTCAGGTGCTGTTGTTGAAAGTGATAATATATATTACACACAGTTTTGGGTGCTGTTGTTGAAAATTATAATATATACACAGTTTCAGGTGCTGTTGATGAAAAGGATTGATGATATATGCACACAGATTCAGGTGCTGTTGTTGAAAGTGATAAATATATACACAGTTTCAGGTGCTGTTGTTGAGAATAATATATACTCACAGTTTCAGGTTCTATTGTTGAACATGATGATATATACACACAGCAGTTTCAGGGGCTGTTGTTCAAAATGAAATATATTCACAGTTTCAGGTGCTGTTGTTGAGAATAATATATACTCACAGTTTCAGGTTCTATTGTTGAACATGATGATATATACACACAGCAGTTTCAGGGGCTGTTGTTCAAAATGAAATATATTCACAGTTTCTGGTGCTGTTGTTGAAAATAATTATGCACACAGTATCAGGTGCGGTTGTTGAAAATGATTATATATACACACTGTTTAGATACTGAAAATTCAACAACAGAGATTGACAATGGCAACACAGTTTTACACATAGTTATATAAATACACACATGAATCATTGCCAATAAATATTCTGGGCATGATGGTAAGGCATCCACTGTTCCACCAAACTTACAAGTCAGGTGATGAGGGGTCGGGGCTTTTATGGCGCCGTTTCTGGGACTTTTTGTCCTTCAGCGAGGCGCGGTCGGTCTTCTGGCGCCGCTTGGTGCTGCGGACTTTGGACTTGTCGCTGGGCTGTTTGAAGGTCACAGTTTCTGATGTCGTCTTCCCGACTTGCTTGGTGCCAAACTGCAGCTGGTGTGGATCATGGAGAAAAGAAATGGTTAGAAACAGGACAAGACAGCTGCAGCTGGCATCATGGAGAGAAGAAACGGTTAGAAAGAAGACAGGAGCTGCTACAGTTTCCTCCAGTCAGCCATTCTGTCTCAGGGAAGGACTTTATACTACCTTATCACTCAGTCCTCCTTCAGTCATGGAACAGGAAAAAAATCATCTCTTTCTTCCCAAGGCTCTTACATGGTACACAGTGCTTATGTTGATTGTTATGGGCAGAATGTAAGTACAAGACTCACCGGTGGCAACTGTGTTCCCATGTCCTCATCAGGGATGTTGGGTCTGGCAGCAGTGGAGAGAACACCATCTCCTATGGAGGGAAGGCTCACACCTGGATAAAACAGGACAAATGGAAGATTAACTCATTGGTGTGCAATGTGCAATTTAATATACTAGATCAGACATCTGATACTTGCAGTGACTAAACATACACCACAAAAAAGGTGTTTGAAGTTTGGTTCCTACACTACAAAACTCACCAGGTGTGTGAAGTTTGGTTCCTACACTACAAAACTCACCAGGTGTGTGAAGTTTGGTTCCTACACTACAAAACTCACCAGGTGTGTGAAGTTTGGTTCCTACACTACAAAACTCACCAGGTGTGTGAAGTTTGGTTCCTACACTACAAAACTCACCAGGTGTGTGAAGTTTGGTTCCCTGCAGCATCAATCCTGGATCTGAAGTCAGGCTGGGTAGGACAAGCCTCTCCTTCCTTGCCTTGTGCTTGTTCTTGGTGGTTTTGCCCTGGACCGGTGTCCTCCTGTCCTCGTCTCTGGTAGGGTCTGACTCCATCATCTCCTCAAGCCCAGCTTTCCTGATGAAGTACATCCAGTCCTTTGTCTTGTCCTGGATGGTGGGTGAGTCAGCCTCCCTGCTCAGGTGTCCAGGCTGTGGGGACGTCTTGTAACAGCTCCGTACTCGACCCTCATCCTGCCAGTCAAGGTCACGTGCTTCAAGAGACGTCATGCTCACGTTGTCGAGCCCGACATTTGCCGTGTAGTCGGGTGGTGTCTCCACACGAGTTTTCTGCTTCTTCTTGTTCTTCTTTTTCTTCTTCTTAGCCTCGTGGTTTGTGTCTGGTTCCATCACCTGCTCCACCACAGCTGCTCCGCAGTCTGCCTGCTTGTCCATCGTGGGGGTGGGAGCTCCAGCAGGGTCGGTAGAGTTGAACTCCTCTTTGAGATGATCCATCCAGTCGTTGAGCACTGCTTTTGTTGGGACTCTCTCCTCATAACGTCCGAGTGAGAATACCTGTTGCTCTTCCACAGACTTCAATGTGGGAGCTTTTGCAGCGTGCTTGCGGGCTGTTCTGGCCCTTGTTTTGTCAGCTCCCATGGGCTCGCGTACCTTCTTCTTGGAATCCATCGTTGCCACGTAGCAATCCATTTCTGTCATGTTCTCATCATTCCTAGAGCCCATCATCATGGAGACAAGAGCTGGGGTCTGCGGACGTCTGGAGGGTTTCCTCGGTCGCTTGCCCTCTCCCATGTTGTTCTGCTTTTGTTGGATATCATTCATCCTTTCTGCATACTCTTCAAACACCTTGGCATTTTCGTCCGGGTGTGTTGGAGTCTTGACATACCTGTTCACAGAGAAAAACAATGAACTATATTACTAAATACTTATCTTACTTCTGATGAGCAGGTCCTGTTCAAAGCAAACCCTTACCCCAGGACAGGTGTACATGAAACTTAATGCCTTATCTATTAACCAGGACAGGTGTACACAAAACTTGACACCTTATCTAATTAACCAGGACAGGTGTACATGAAACTTAATAATTACCTGTTAGCTGCCGTGAATCCACCCTGAGGAGCTGGTTGTTTCCTGTTTAGGTTGGTGACCAGTCTTGGCGGGTCGTCCCACTCAGGTATACGCTCCCTGGGGGGTGAAGGCAGTGGTACAGGAGACAGTGGGGGGGCGTCCAGGAGAGAGGACGGTGGAACGGCTTCAGGGGTGGGGACGTGTCGACGGCCCCGGATGATAGCGTTACTGTATTTCTGCTGGCGCAGAGCATAGCTTTCCTTCTTAGACTTAGAGTTGCTCATGTTGATTTTTGTTGATTAACTACTGAAAGACGAAAAGGAAAAAAATTGTCAAGAATGGCTGAAGAAATCTGTAGGGTCTGACTGCTAAAAATTACATGTTACATGCATGAGCATGCATTTCATCCCTACTGTTGACATAATGTATCATGTGACACAGTATCATGGCTCAAACCTTGCATGAAGGCACCAAAACCAATTAATTCAATCTTATCAGAATAATTGAAATGATATTTCATACACATTAGTTTATAAAGATTTTTTTCATTCTATTTTATACCAAGTAACATCATTGGTGTGTGGCATCCATGCGTACATAATGTTACCACGCGTGAAGATACCTTTAAGATCTACCTAGCACATCAATTCAACAGAACACGAGTGAGCTGGCTATCAAACCGCTGAAACACACGTCCTGGTCAAATTGTGGCTCGGAATAGAACCATGAACAATAGCGCCACAGTCAGCCACTGGACCATGTTACGACCAGACAGTTAACATACGGTCCCGAGTCATGAATTGTACCCATCGTTCCTCGATATGTGTGGGGAGGGGGGCTGTAAAACCGCTGAAACACGTCCTGGTCAATCCAGTTGTCACCTCTGGACCAGAACCATGAACAATTTAGCGCTACAGCCAGGCATCCGATCATGGTACGGTCAGACAGTTAACACATGGCCCTAAGTCATGAAATTCTATGTAAAAAAAAACACAACACACAACCCTTCCACTTCCAGAAACTTCATACCATAACAAACTTTACGCACTCTTACCTTGAATGTTCGATTCTTGAACACGTGTAGAGTCGACGTAAACTGGTCACAACGAAGAATATAGTTCATAAAGTCCGTGATTAACAAGAAAAATA
This sequence comes from Branchiostoma belcheri, assembly GCF_001625305.1. NCBI lineage: Eukaryota > Metazoa > Chordata > Leptocardii > Amphioxiformes > Branchiostomatidae > Branchiostoma > Branchiostoma belcheri. Next base: position 1,306,800 of record NW_017804498.1, read on the forward strand.
ATCAGTTCTTCTCTATGACAGAGTCTTTGGCCCCCAAGTGCCCCTGAAGGCACTCAGGACCGGCGGAGTCGTGACTTGAGTCTAACCCATCTTGCTCGGTGCGACTGCAGTGTAGAAATGGAGAAGGTGGAGCTCAGATTTCCCAGGAGACTTTGGGGTGTAACGCGGAACGCCCTCTAGCGGAGATTAGTGGTGCTGCAGGATGTCGTCAGGTGAATTCTCCAGATATTCTCTGATGATGGGCAACTATTCAGCTGCCTCTAACTTTTTAGCCTCGGTGTTTACGGCGCCATTATTTCACCTCAGTGTGCAGGCAAGATTAATGAACACTTTCCCGGAGTGTGTGGCTCTAACGCGAGCGCTGGTCAAAACGGGAAGCAAGTATTTGGCAGAGAAGCGGCGCGCACGTCCGTTCGTCTCGGAGGTTGCAGTGGTCTGGTGGCGTTACCAAGGTGTTCGATTGTGGTCGTCAGGGCTTCTCGCCTTACATTGTTCCAGAACAGACGTGATAAAGCATTGTTAGGGGTGTACTATGAAGGTTTAGGGGTTACTTCATGACTGATATATTTTCAATTTCGGATAACTCTCATCCGAGAAGAAAACACGGCTCATTACAATGACGTTAAGGTTCTGTACGAACAATAACAAAGGATTCTCGAACGAAATGAGAGAAAAACTACTTTGAGCGGTGCTAATAGTTGTTAACACCCCTATCCTAATCACAGTCGTCTGTCCATATATGGCAAACTTTCTTGTACATTGTACCTGTCTTTTACCTGAAACATGACACGACAAAAAATATATATATAAAGTTCTGCAGAGTCCATACCCATAGCTATGCACATATAGGCATGGATTCGAAGGGACGCCAAGACCTACTGTCTCAAATTGAATACATCCATGACAATAACATAAATCAAACTATTAAATATCCTATATAATGACAGTTCTTTACTATAGTATAAGAGGGATGACATGACACTAAAGCCTCGAGCACAAGAGAACGAAAATACGATACAGTATTAGAGAGCTGTTTGTATTGAACGAGACTGATTTTCTCCGTTCGTGTCTGTCTCTTCAATCCTCTGAACCCCTGGCATGGTTCGTATCCCATACTTGGACAAAAACGTTTGAGCCCGGTGCCCAGAATGTCCCATTTTTGCCTTGGCCGAAGAGTGCTTCCACTAAAAACCACAGTTCATATTTCGACGGTTTTATCAATTTCATGTTTCAACTGTAGCTCTTTGACTTCTTGACAGAGAATTACCGTTTCCTTGCATAGCGAGAAATTGTAAAGTTGTAGCATCGGCACCCAAGATACGTACTTTCAGTGGTTACACAGAGTAATACGACAGGACTACTATCAGAAGACAGTTTAGCACAATTTAGCATATTGTAAAAAAAAACGTCAATATGACGGCCTTGGTGTATTTATTCATCACGACCCACCAAATAAAAGTCTCATTAATTATAAAGTGTAGTTTGGTTTGACGAATCTTCATCATAACAAACTCCGTGCGTCAGTGAGGCGTGATATGGTTCAGTAAAACTAGGCGCGGTTGAACATACACACACAGTCACAGTCATACCTGTGCTCTGACGTATGTGGCTTGTATATTGCCTGGAGGTATACACGTAAACAGTAATGAGTCTCACTACTATTAAATAAGGTGGAGTACGCACACAAATGACCAAACCAACCGGTTCCTTCTGACGCAGGCGAGGTCAACAGAAACGGATTACATGTAAGAGCTCTTGGACGAATTTGTACAGTACGAGCCTCGGAGAGCGTCAATATGGCTTTTCTACAACTAATAGCGGTTACCTTACTGGCTGTGGCGTTTTGTGAAGATGTCCCTCAAGGACAAGCATCGGACGGTCCTACGTTTTTGCAGAGGGAAAATTATCGTGAGTATCAACAGTAGATCTAAAACTCGACTACTAGTATCTTGTCGTATTATCGGCAAATTAATTAAGTCAACCCCGTGTTTTCAAGGGGAACGCACCCGAATTTTATGTTGTATCTCACGGGGACGCATTCTTCTACAGTACACTGAATATACTTTTACCCCTCTCCTCTGACAGCGCCCCTTCCCCCACTTGCATCTGTTTACTATTACATGTACACGTACATTCTACTCAGTTCTGAAGTTACTTCTTGGGCACAAGGATCTGAAATGGAATGGAAACGAGGTGAACGGAGTGCGTACAGTCATCGAGGACATCCGAGCTGGGAAGGACCCAAAAGCCGAAGGTACAGTTTCTGATATTACCGAATATTTCAAAACTCCTGAGTTCAAGGGCATTAATTAATTAAGCGATAGCAGAGCCAATGAACTCCATGTTGTGCGGTAAACATAGGAAAATGCACTTATCCGTAAACTGGACTTTGCTATTTATCAGACGTTAAATAATTGACACATAGCTTTGCCACCATCCCTTGTCTTGTTCATAGTCCTTTGTTTTGACTTACGTCAGAGAAGCGATAAGTAAAATGACCTGCACATTTTCCAAATACAGTATTGATATCTATGAGAACATAACTTTATTAATAAAATACTCCATTTTGTTTGGTGTAGACCCAGCTACAAAAATGGAACTGGCGTTGGCATACCGGAATCTTCTGAAAGAAAACCCATTCCGTGAGGAACAAAGTAAGAAATTTGAACATTTGGTTGGGCTATACACACATCACGGTAACTTACTCTTGAGGCGGCACATCCCAGTTTATTTTGGTCTCAATTCGATTCTGCATACCCTCAACTCTAGCGACCGTCTCTTTCAGGAAATAGCTCTTAAGCCAAAATACTGTGTTTGCAAATGAAGGATATCTCTCTAGCTACGAGAACAATAGAATTTCAATTTCTTTCACCTCCCACATTTTAGTAAGTTTTAGGGGGAAAAGAATTTTTTCGATGAAAAATTATGCCAAAAAGTGGCCATTTGCACGTGGAATTAGACCCATCACCCAGAATTTAGCCACCAATATGACTTATATGGCCGGAAAGAGAATTCAGCTGTCTTAAAAGATACATGTCGGGGTTGTAAATTGGTTCTGTCACAGCAGCATGTTTGAAAATCCCACGACATGAAAATTTTTCGACGACCTACGACGAATGTCAACGATCCGTAAGACTTGATGTTTCATGGACATCTGACAGAAAAGTAATGTTTTGCACTTGATGGCTAACAGCAATTAATTGTTTCGCCTATATACCACATGTACGTGTATTATTGATAGTACTACTGCAGGGACGTTTTTGTTTATATAAATTTGTGTTAAATGCTTGGTGTTTTTGTCTTTAGTAAAAGAAGAATTCCGCCAAAACCTCGGATCAGACATTGCTCAACAACTCTTTGATGTGGGCGAACAAATCATGGAGGCTGAATTGGAAGGTAAATAATTTGTTTTACTACCGGAAAATGTTTAGACATACATGTATGCCCCCACACCCATGTTTGTATCTATTGTGCATACGCAAATTCTATCTTCATAATATATATAATTACAGCAAAGGACCAATTTCAACGTGATTTCAACATGAACTACCACGAGAAAAATGCTCTCCAAAAACTTGAGAAGGACGTTGTTGCCGGAAAGGATCCACTCCATGAAAGTAAGAAGTCAATTTTGTTTTCATACTTCGTTCAGAGGTTGACTTACTTTACCCCCTGTGCTGTGTATGGTCCTATGGTGAATTTATCGAACACGTACCCAAATGTTGAACGTAGTGCCCTAAAGTTGATTAGACAGTATGTTTTCTATTACTTCATATTTGCTCTGGCAATGTGCATGAAATTAGCCTTCGGGCATGATTTTGCAAGTTAAAGTTTATCATACCTTACTTCCTAAGTTAAACAACCATATGCATGGTAAGGGTTCCATACCAGTCTGATCAGGTACAAGCAATACTCCCGGGGATTCCAGTCCCGTAGCTGAGATACCGACGAGTCTGCGATAGTCTGTTGCGGCCACCAGACTACACATTCCGTGCAAAGTACAGTAGTACTAGCGCAGATACGCAGTCGAAAAATTGGATGAATGTAAAGGTTATTTCGTGTTAGAAGTCGAAGTTAAGAATTTTCTTCCTACTGACTGATTCTGTCGCTCTATCTCACCAGGCCCTAAGATCATGAGGAGAATCAACAAGGACGGGAGGAAGCTGTTTAATTTAACACCAGAGGACCAGGACACAGGTCGGTACCTGTGCTCAGATCCGCATTCTGTCAATATAACATCTAGTTTTAACAACATTTGCATATTAGCTTCCGAGTATGGAAGAATTGGTTTGCGTGGCTGAGATGTGGGTTTGTGTCTCGGTCTGTCCAGACAGAGTAGGTTGCAGCACGTGGGTAGATGAAGATTGATCACAGACTGAATGAAAGGGGATCAAATGTCTCAGAATCTAACCAGAGCTTTGATATGGTTGGAATTCAGGAGGTGGAAGCTTGCATACTTCCCGGGAGTTTGAAACCTGTCATTTCTTATTCCACATCGAAATAGATGAAAAATTAATTCGAATCATTTCATTTATATTCCTTTCTAGCGTGTGGTCTTCTCACAGTTAGCGATAACGTGCATGTTTTATATGTTTACATGACGATGTGGCTTCTACTTCTTTATAGAGAAAGCACTACTTACAGCGACCTACGGAGAAGAAACTGCACAGCAGATCCTTGACGCCATCAAGGTTATTCGCGAGGAAGTCCAGGCAAAAGGTAGGCTATCCTGAAACTATATATCGTGTATCATTAAAACACATCAATAGAAAACCCGCATTCTTTCAGCTGGTCATGAGGGAGACTATTACTCTCTATTGTACATCTATTAGCCATTTGAATACTTGAGGGTACAGAAGTATTGTTTTGAGTGGCTGAGATATGAGTTTGTGTGTCTGTTAACGTTTGTCCAGATACAGTAGATTTACAACAATAAAAAATGGGATGGAGAAAATTGACAGGCATAGTGACAGGAGTCCAAAAGGTCAGACTCAGGAAACGTGATCATGATATTGCGAGTAGGTTGACAGCACGTGGGTTGACAGAAGGTCAAAATGTCATGCACAGGAAATGGGGTAAACTTGAGGCTCACAAAAGTCAAATATATATTAGCCATAAGAAAATCTCCAATTTCTTGTTTTGAATGAATAGTTTCAAGCTTTTTTGTTGCTCAATGCCCTTAAAACATTTTGGTAATGACATGAGTGTAAGAAATTAAAGATTCTAGCTAACTCTGTATTCCACTCATCTAGCAAGTGCTGACGCAGACGCGGAAGAGGCTATGAAGGCGGAAATCGGGGGCTAGGCAAGGCTGAACATGTCTGTCCACAAACGCTTCTACACCTTCAAGAATTGCTTTGAATTCGAAAAATTCGAATACACAAATCTTTTGTAAGCAAAACCTCGTGGTTACAATGCAATGCTTGTAAAACATATATTGTACTTGTGCCATGAAAATAGTAAATGTATTTTGTAGATATGTAATTTGGTATCGACGCTGCATAACAGTTGTAGACAAATCAATCACCTAACTCCGTGGCGCTTTGTATCACTACGTTCTTGCTTCACATCATTAGACTATTAGTAATAGCATGTATACAACAGATCTGTCTAACTGAACACTGCAGAGCTACATAAAATGGACAGTAAATTCGTCCTACCTTCTACCTATTCCAGCTTGTTTCTCTTATACATATAGAAATGTATTCTGTCTTGCTACACTGCTGCTAGATATAAGAATTATATCCAGACTTATGTGTTTCTTACATTGTATAATCAAGCATTGCCTTCCAGTGTAGATTTCGTTGTTACATTCATTCCCTTGATGTTATTCTATTAAAAGATCTGTGAAATGCAGGCTGAAATTGCATCTTTTCGATTTTCCTCATCCGCATTAGATACATGCATGTACATGTATAACGTACTGAATCTGTGAATTGTAGGCATGTAGGTATGTAACTAGTGTGCAGCAACTATAAGAATACAAAGTAATCGATCTTCCTGCCATGTTTTCACAAGTTTATTCACAGCATATTAATGCTCCGTTGTGTCGTGAATACGTCCTGAAATTCATTTGCGTACTTCCGTGGATGATTCTGTGGACTTCTGTGGAAAACGAGGGGACCCACGGCGTTTTGCTTTCGAGCCGTCTAGATACGTGGGAAATGTGAAAAAAATGAAACTAAGTAAATGTCAAGCTAAATTGGGATTTTTAGATTCAGAATGAGTTTTGGTCTCCAAATTCTACAAGACCCACATTTAACATTTTCCCTTTTGGAGACTGTGAGCAAGATAAACGATGATTAAGATTCCTCTCGTACAGTTGTCCTCGTTTTTGTAAGAGCCACAGCCTGGTGACTGAACTGTCATCGCCTAAGGCTGTGTCACGCTGACAAAATGGCGTCTGGTTGACACCGAGATCAATTTGCATCTTCAATAGTTTCCTGAGTGACGTGTCAAACCGGTTTTTTAATCCATTCAACCGGTAACGTTAACCCACTGGGCCTTCCAAGTTATCTTGCAGTGTCTTCATTTATAAATATGGCGTCAGTTTTGTATCTTTTTCTGTTCCTGGTGGTTTTGGGCGAAATTAAGAGTTTTCCGGCCGACGTGAACGAAGATGATGACTTATCAAAGAAGGAAAAGACACGTAAGTGTGACTTGTCTATCTACCTTTAACGTAGCTAGCATAGCAATACCGCGAGTGAATAATCATGATGGCTTGTCAACAATACTCAATAGTATTGGATAGTTTTCTATTTGAGATAACACTTACAATATCCGATGTAGATTTCTTGAATCAGCACTAGTAAGACAGTGCATTGAAGGGTAACAAGTTAGTGCGCGTGATTAAATAGATAAAGGTGAATACTACTCGCAGGTTCACAGGTCGGTTCGCCCCATGTCACTTTCGCCCCACTTATTTACGACCAGTTCGCCCCAGGTTATGTAGGTGAAATTCTAGGCGGATGAGAAAGTACACGTGCACACTGTAGACTTTCGTACAATTGTTTGGAGACCTATGGACACCCTTATCTTGTAGTGATTAATCCCTGACCTGACGTCATCATACAACTTTAAATGTTTACCTGTTGTTTGTTCAGTCAGTCAGTGTTCAAATGGGGGGCCGGGGGATCTGGCAAATACGACGTTCTCGTTTGTTACCAGAAGTTTGCCATGTAATGTAATTTTCCTTTCTATGATATATAACAAGTTACACCCTTATAACTCTGACTTTCACAGACTCTCAGAACTAGTACCGCTCTAACTAGGGCCAAGTATGCTAATCCAGGGAGGGAGGTATAGTATTATGATTATGTATACAGAATGAAACATTTAGTGTTATCCTTTATTTTTCATCGATATCAAACAGTGCTGAAAGTGCTAGAGAAAAAGTATAAATTCAACAAGGAGGAAGTGGAAGCAACAAAGGAGCTGATTGAAGACGAAAAGAACGGCATTGATCCTGAACAGGACAGTAAGTTCAAGGGCAATCAGTGATGCTTACCAGTACTACTATTTGTTGAGTCCTTCAAACAAAATATCAGCTCTGTCGATATGTTACAAAGTTGCATATTGTGTATATTGATAATTCAGAATCACAGAAACCCTGGAGCCATGTTATTTACAATCACCCCCGTGTGATGAGCGTAATTGACAGAAGTACAGTGACTTTCACAAGGCCTTGTACAGCGATAGATACACAAAGGTAGATACAAAGATTTTAGCAATACAATACGCGTAACAAGGTACATGTGCCATATCACCTTAACGACCGTTCGCATGACAGTGTAATATCTAAAGATTCTGTAATGTGTTTACCTATTTGCATTGACCAGGAATCGTCTGCCAGTAAATTATGTGGAATCAATTCCTTTGAGCAAGCAGGGAGATGGTAGATAACTTTAGATAACACTAGACTAGCACCATGATGCAATTACTTCCGGAAGAATTGCATTTTGGTTTGGGCGACTGAGCTCTGGGTTTGTGTATCTACCTGTTCGGACAGTGTAGGTTGACAGCACGTGGGTAGGGAAGATTGACATGCATGACAAGAGGATGAAAGGTCAGACATGGTACACGGAATACAAGGTCACGAAAACCCACAAATAATTTCTGAAAGTTTGAAACACACGATTTTTGGTGGAAATATGCAGATAGACACAAGATACTTTGACTGTGTAACACTTCTATAACTCTAACGTATTTCATCATGTCGCGCAGAAATTATTTTCCGGCTTCAGGTTGAAGAAATCGTGAGAAAACTAAGAACGATGAACGACGAGGAAATGATACAAAGTAAGTGTTATACTATTGTACGTAACAGTACAAGTCCTAACATATTCAAACTGTATAAATACAATATTGTACAAATTTGCTATCCACAAGTATGTCAAAGGAAAGTCCGTTGCATGTGTACTCTGTACATGGAAATTACAGGCCCTGAAGTTAATTGAAAACAATATTTCAGTATTTCCATAATGTTTAAGCTGATCTGTCAAAATTTTGATTGTGGTAATTCTTGTTATCTTGTTAACATTTATCATCGATGGTGATTTTTTTTCCAGTAAAAAAACTTTTCGGTCGTAAAATGGGGGTCGAAAGAGCAGAGCAGGTTTTCCAGGAGGCGGAAGAATTGTACGAGAGCGAAAAAGCAGGTGAGCCAAGTATCCAGGTAATGTTATGCTCTTCATTAGGTTCCATTTAAAACTAATCAAAGGCACACCAAATTCAATTTCTTGGTTTTCGTACTTTTAAAAAAAAATGAATCATCTGATTGACATGAAATAATCTCAATTCAACTGATTTATAGGGAACAAGTTATATGTTTCTTCCTCTTTTAAACTCATTGAATTCTGTATCCATTCCTAGTTTTTACCTCTGGTTAGAGACGTATTGTTTTGGGTAGCTGAACTGTGGGTTTTCATATGTTTGTTTGGCTGGATAAGAGTAGGTTGACAGTACGTGGGTGGGGGGAAATTGACGAGCAGAATGACAGGAGGTCAATGGTCTTTGAATTTTGCTGGAGAGCAAGCATGAATTAGAAATGGATGTGGGGGATTCAGGAAAGACTGCATAATTTCAGGATGTCTGAAATTTCCGATTCCTTGCTAATATTTGGATTCATGCCTATAAATGCTTTCCTCAGCAAATGAAGAGTTGGAAAAATCGTTCCAACTAAACAAAGGAGAAGAGGAGGCCTTTGAGGAACTTGTTGAAGACGCTGCAGATGGGAGGGATCCAGAAACGGAAGGTTAGTACTTACCATTTCATCTACTCTAAATGTTTGTGTTTCTTTATTCTATACGGAGAATGTATGACTTTGTATGTTTTAAGTCCACTTTGTAAACTTAACCCATTCAGCCTCATTCAGTAAATGCCAGCCCTTTTAGCATAGTCGCTTCCCTGCCAAAGTTGAAGACTAAGTTGACCTGCTCATATTCTATCCCTCTGCTGATGGCGTTACATAATGAGCTAATTCAACCCCATACCGCCGCTCAGGCCTGCCTGTTGAAAAATTCTGACCAAATATGCAGATGCAGACGGATGCATAGTCCACATGGCAGGGAAATAGCGAAGACAGCGCACTGCAGCTACGATACTCGTAAAATAGCCTGTATCCAGGCTACCAGATACAATATGACTGTACCCTCAGCTATCACTAACCTTCAATTGATTCTGACAGATATGGAGTTCAAGCTCGGACTTTCGGAACTGGCAGACAGCTATGCCAAACTGACCCCAGAGCAAGAAGAAAGATGTACGTAGCTTGTATTTACCTTATATGTACATGTACATCGTACATAAGTATATGTACGTAAACTCACTTCGAATTCATGGTTTTGTCTCTGCAGACATTACTATGCAGTACAAACTACTATTATGAAGACCTACTGTTTTAGATATTTTTGATAACAGACGAAACTAAATCAGTAATGGAAGTTCCTACCAAATGCGGTTGTTCAATTCACTTTATGTACATATCAGTGTTGTACACGTATGCAGTTGGGTACAGTTACAAAAAGATGAAAATGTTGTAACACCATATGGCGAAAACACTTATAGTTACATAATCATTGTTTACAGTTAAAGACCTGGTTGAAGAAGAATTTGGATCGGAGGAGGCAGCGAAGATATTCCAAGAAATCCAGGAGATTCACGACGAACTGGAGGCATTAAAAGGTAAGAAAATGCGTTACATTAAGTATGCATTAAGAACAGCAGAATTGGTTCAGATCTTTCCATAGCAGAATAAGACATTTTGGATCATTCTAACAATGTATGACCAGATTTTGTGTACTGCCTGTTTTAGGGAGCGCCAATGAAGATGATGCTATCCGTTTAGCCGCGGGGAAAATCAACACAGTTGCTGACGATCAGGACAACAGGAAGTTTTGGGATGAGCTAGATGTGGAGGTGCCTGACGACGTTACCCCCAGTGATAACATTGATAATGGCATGGGCCAAGCACAAGCGCAGTATGCGGGTGCAAACTCTGACCAAACGCAGAATGCGGGTGCAAATCCTGACCAAACGCAGAATGCAAGTGCAAACCCTGACCAAACGCAGCTGCAGGTGCAAACCCTGACCAAGCACAATATGCAGGTGCAAACCCTGACCAAGCACAGTATGCAGGTGCAAACCCTGACCAAGCACAGTCTGCAGGTGCAAACCCTGACCAAGCACAGTATGCAGGTGCAAACCCTGACCAAGCACAATATGCAGGTGCAAACCCTGACCAAGCACAAGCTGCAGGTGCAAACCCTGACCAAGCACAATATGCAGGTGCAAACCCTGACCAAGTGCAATATGCAGGTGCAAACCCTGACCAAGCACTGTATGCAGGTGCAAACCCTGACCAAGTCCAATATGCAGGTGCAAACCCTGACCAAGCACAGTATGCAGGTGCAAACCCTGACCAAGCACAATATGCAGGTGCAAACCCTGACCAAGCACAGCATGCAGTTGCAAACACTGACCAAGCACAATATGCAGGTGCAAACCCTGACCAAGCACGGTATGCAGTTGCAAACACTGACCAAGCACAGTATGCAGATGCAAACCCTGACCAAGTACAAGCTGCAGGGGCAAACCCTGACCAAGTGCAATATGCGGTGCAAACCCTGACCAAGCACAGTATGCAGGTGCAAACCCTGACCAAGCACAGTATACGAGGTGGAAACCCTGACCAAGCACAGTATACAGGTGCCAACCCTGACCAAGTACAATATGCAGGTGCAAACCCTGACCAAGCACAATATGCAGGTGCAAACCCTGACCAAGCACAATATGCAGGTGCAAACCCTGACCAAGCACAGTATGCAGGTGCAACCCTGACCAAGCACAATATGCAGGTACAAATCCTGACCAAACGCAGTCTGCAGGGTCAAACCCTGACCAAACGCAATATGCAGGTGCAAACACTGATCAAGCGCAGTATGCAGGTACAAACCCTGACCAAATGCAGTCTGCAGGTGCAAACCCTGACCAAATGCAGTCTGAAGGTGCAAACCCTGACCAAACGCAATATGCAGGTGCAAACACTGATCAAGCGCAGTATGCAGGTGCAAACCCTGACCAAGCACAGTATGCAGGTACAAACCCTGACCAAGCACAGTATGCAGGTGCAAACCCTGACCAAGCACAATATGCAGGTGCAAACCCAGAGCACGCACAGCAGCATGCAGGTGCAAACCCTGACCAAGCACAGTATGCAGGTACAAACCCTGACCAAGCACAGTATGCAGGTACAAAACCTGACCAAGCACAGTATGCAGGTGCAAACCCTGACCAAGCACAGTATGCAGGTGCAAACCCTGACCAAGCACAGTATGCAGGTGCAAACCCTAATCAAGCACAGTATGCAGGTGCAAACCCTGACCAAGCGCAGTATGCAGGTGCAAATCCAGAGCACGTAGAGAATGCAGGTGTAAACCCTGTTCAAGTACTGTCTGCAGGTGCAGACTCTGTTCGAGGGCAGGCCTCAGGTGCAAACAATACTCAAGGAGAGACGCCAGGTGTAAATCTTTCCCAAGTACAAGCTGCAGGGGCCAACCCCAGTCAAGTACAGGCTGCAGATACATACCCTTTAGATACATCCACTGCTTCTACAAAATGGACGAAGACAAAAACAACGATAGTGAGCAACGATGACAGAAAAGTCCCTGAAATTGGCAGCGAGGGAAACCAAACTGAAGCAAACGTCACGCCAAGTGATGTGGAAAATATTCCTACAGCTTCAGCTCCAGTTATCGGAACCGTCGCCGCCACCACAGTAAGCAACGATATTAATTCAGTGGCATCTGTCAAAAACGTCGCAAATAACTCTGAGAACATTTTAACTACACAAATTCCTGCAAACAAGGTCAATACTTCTCAGGCATCAAGTGACTCCGATCGTTTAGAAGAATCACCGATCAACGACGCATCCAGTAACGCAACAGGACCCTTCATTACAACAACGACTGAGGCCAAAGAGAGCACTCAAACGACACAAAGAAACGTCAGTATCTCAGAAGAGCCATCAGTTGAGGGATTTGAAAGCAAGTTAAGAAATATTTCGGGTACACCGACCGCAGCTCCGTATGCGAACAACGTTACTACAGCGGGCAGTGGCGATTCAAATGGACTAAACAACATCACAACTCAGAGCGTGATCACAACTGAAGTCAACACGTCTGGACAGAATAACGATGATAATTCGTCAGACGGAGACTTATTAGGTGATGTCCCAGTCACAGCACCGGTACCACCAACTGTAAATGCTAGTTCAGTCCCTTCTACTTCAGTGGAAAACAGCAATGGCAAAGACCAAACAACTTCAGCAGCCACACTAACTAATGGTACAGTGAGTGCACAGGAGACAGAGGACAATAGCACCGAAAAAGGCTATGTCTCAGCAACTAATGTTACAAAAGGTAAGTTAGAGGTTGTCTCGTTATTACGTCTGGGTAAGGAAGTATTGTCCTGGGTGGCTGAGTCGCGTGTTTGTCTGTCTGTGTCTGTCTATGTACCTCCGTTTCATGACAGCACGTGGGTGGACAGGAGGTCAAAATGTCAGGCATAGAAAATGGGGGTAAACTTGAGGCTCACGGAAGCCAAAAATAGCCATAAGACTGAAATCTCCAATTTCTTGTTTTGGATGAATAGTTAAAAGCTTTTTTTTGTTGCTCAATGTCCTTGAAACATTTTGAAAATCACATGAATGTAAGAATGTTCTTGAAACATTTTGAAAATCACATGAATGTAAGAATTTAAAGTTTCTAGCTAACTCTTTATTCCAATCATCTAGCTCGTGCAGACACAGACGCGGAAGAGGCTATGAAGGCGGAAATCGAAGGGTAGCCAAGGCTGAACATGTCTGCCCACAAACGCTTCTACACCTATACGAATAGCTTTGAATTCGTATTTCTCAAATATAAGTAATACACAAATCTTTTGTAAACAAAACCTGCTCGTGGTTACAATGCAATGCTTGTAAACGTCTATTGTACTTGTGTCATGAAAATAGTAAAATGTATTTTGTTGATAATATGTAATTTGGTATCGACGCTGTATAACAGTCGTAGACAGATTACTCACTTAATTACATGACGCTTTGCATCATTACATTCTTGCTTGACATCAATCCAATTGTATAAGCAGAGCTACACGAAAACAGTTTTCTGCACGTCTTGATGTTATTCTATTAAAAGATTTGTGAAATGCAGGCTGAAATTTTATCTTTTCTATTTTCTTTATCCGCATTAGATATATGTATGACGCATCGCATCTGTGAATTGTATGTATATGTGTGAATTGTATACATATGTGTATGTAACTATTGAGCTGCAACTATAAGAATACAAATGATTATTGCAACAGTTGAACAAAGTAATCGATCTTGGCCATGTTTTCTTTTCACAAGTTTATTCACAGCGTATTGATGCTACTCTGTTGTGTCGTGAATACGTCCTGAAATTTGCGTACTTCTGTGGATGACTACCGCTAACCAGGGGTCCACGGCGTTTTGCTTTCGAGCCGTCAAGATACATGGGAAATGTGAAAAAAATGTTGCAACTGTGTCGAGAATTAGTAGTAAATGTCAATCTAAATTGGAATATTTGCTGAACGGTTCAGAATGAGTTTTGGTTTCTAAATTCTACAAGACCCACATTTAACATTTTCCCTTTTGCAGACTGTGAGCAAGATAAAACGATGATAAAGATTCCTCTCGTACAGTTGTCCTCGTTTTTGTAAGAGCCACAGCCTCGTGACTGAACTGTCATCGCCTAAGGCTGTGTCTCGCTGACAAAATGGCGTCTGGTCGACACCGGGATCAATTTGCATCTTAGTTTCCTGAGTAACATGTCAAACCGGTTTTTTATCCATTCAACACGGTAACCCACTGGGCCTTCCAAGATATCTTCCAGTGTCTTCATTCATAAATATGGCGTCAGTTGTATATCTTTTTCTATTCTTGGTGGTTTTGGGCGAAGTTAAGAGTTTTCCGGCCGATGTGAACGAAGTTGGCTTATCAAAGAAGGAAAAGACACGTAAGTGTGACTTGTCTATCTACCTTTAACGTAGCTAGCATAGCAACACCGTGAGAGTGAATAATCATGATGGCTTGTCAACAATACGCATCTCAACTCAATAGCATTAGATAGTTTTCGACTTGAGATTTGGTATAGAATAACACTGACACAAACGGATGTAGATTTGTAGAATCAGCACTAGTAAGACAGTATATCGAAGGGTAACAAGTTTTGCACGCGATTAATCACCTGATTAAATAGATAAAGGTGAATACTACTCGCAGGTGCACAGGTTTCATTTTGAGTCGCCCATACAACGTTATAGCTTTGAGAAACGTTATAGGTTTGAGGCATATAGAAAAAATATAGATGAAATTTTAGGTGGATGAGAAAGTACATGTGCCCAGTATAGACTCTCGGATTGAAGTTGATGAAAAAAATTTGAACAAATGTTTGGAGACCTATGGACACCCCTATTTTGCAGTGATCAACCCCTGACCTGACGTCATCAGACAACTTTACATAGGGCCAAGTATGCAAGCCCGTTCAGTTAAAGAGCGGAAGATATTGTATAATACTAGTAGTACATGTATACAGAATGAGGCATTTAGTGCCATTCACCTATTTTTCATGTACCTCCAACAGTGCTGAAAGTGCTAAACAAAAAATACAAATTCAACGAGGAGGAAGTGGAAGCAACAAAGGAGCTGATTGAAGACGAAAAGAACGACATTGATCCTGAACAGGACAGTAAGTTCAAGGGCAATCAGTGATGCTTATCTGTCATGCGAGTACTACTTTGTTCTAGTCCTTCAAACAAAATATCGGAGCCATGTTATTTACAACTACCCCCGTAAAATGAACGTAACTGACACTACAGAAGTATATACAGTGACTATCCCAAGGCCTTGTACAGCTGTACATTTGTAGATATACTAAGGTAGATACAAAGATTTTAACAACATAATAACAAGGTACATGTGCAATATGACCTTGACTACCGTTCCAATGAAAGTAGCTAAAGTATCTAAAGATTCTGTAATGTATCTACCTATTTGCATACTTTAAGAATTGTCTGCTCGTAAATCATGTGGAATGAAGTGTGGAATCAAATTCCTTTGAGCAAGCAGGGAGATGGTAGATAACTTTGGATAAAACTAGACTAGCATCATGATGCAATTACTTCCGAAAGAATTAGTGTGGGCGACTGAGCTGCGGGTTTGTGTATCTGCCTGTCCGGACAGCGTAGGTTGACAGCACGTGGGTAGGGAAGATTGACATGCATGACAATAGGATGAAAGGTCAGACATGGTACACGGAATACAAGGTCACGAACACCCACAAATACGTACTTTCTGGAAGTTTGAAATACCCGATTTTTTGGTGGAAATATGCAGATAGACACGAGATACTTTGACTGTGTAACACTTCTATAACTCTAACGTATTTTATCATGTCGCGCAGAAATTATTTTCCGGCTTCAGGTTGAAGAAATCGTGAGAAAACTAAGAACGATGAACGACGAGGAAATGATACAAAGTAAGTGACATTCACTGTTATATTGTACGTAATACGGTAATAGTAGTAAGTCCAAACATATTCACACTGTATAAATACAATATTGTACAGACAAATTTGCTATCCCCAAGTATGTCAAAGAAAAGTCTATGTGTATATGTTGTATATGTACATTACAAGCCCTGAAGTTAATTGAAAACAATATTTCAGTATTTCTATATATTATCTTTAAGCCGATCTTTTAAAATTTCGATTGTGGTGATTCTTGTTATCTTGTGAAAATTTATCATCCATTGTAACTTTTTTTTCCAGTAAAAAGCCTTTTCGTTCGTAAAATGGGGGTCGAAAGAGCAGAGCAGGTTTTCCAGGAGGCGGAAGAACTGTATGAGAGCGAAAAAGCAGGTAAGCCAAGAACTTTACCCAGGTAATGTTATGCTTTTCATTAGAGGTACACCTTTAAAGGTACACCTTATTCTCTTCATTAGGTTCCCTTTAAGGTACACCAAATTCATTTTCTTGGTTCTAGGGATTTTTGCAAAAAAAGACTAATGAACCAGTAATGTGATAGATGCTTTCATTCTACTATGCATAAATCTTTTCGCAAAAAAAAATGTTCAATTCGATTTACTTGGAAGCCATGTTCCTTCCTCTCTTAAACGCATTGAAACCTGGGCCCGTTCCAAGTTTTTACCTCTTAACTTCTGGTTACAGAAGTATCATTTTTGGGTAGCTGAGTTGTGGGCTGGTGGCCTGTTTGTCTGGACAAGAGTAGATTGACAGCACGTAGGTGGGCAGAATGACAGGAGATCAATGGTCTTCGAATTTTGCTGAAGAGCAAGCATGAATTAGAAATAAATATAGGGGATTCAGAAAGCCAAGAACAGCATAATTCCAGGATGTCTGAAATCTCCGATTTCTTGTTAACAGTTAGATTGATACATATGAATACTTTCCTCAGCAAATGAAGAGTTGGAAAAATCGTTCCAACTAAACAAAGGAGAAGAGGAGGCTTTCGAGGAGCTTGTTGAAGACACCGCAGATGGGAAGGATCCAGAAACGGAAGGTTAGTATTAACAATTTCTACTCTAAATGTTTGTGTTTCCTAACTCTGTACGGAGAATATTCTGTGTATGTTTTAAGTCCACTTTGTAAACTTAACCCATTCAGTCCCATTGCAAATGCCAGCCCTTTTTTAGCATCGTCACTTCCCAGCCAAACTTGAAGACTAAGTTGACCTGCTCATATTCCAGCCGTCTGCTGATGGCGTTACATAATGAGCTAATTCAACCCCATACCGCCGCTCAGGCCTGCCTGTTGAAATTCTGGCCAAATATGCAGATGCAGCACACGGACAGGGCCTAGTTCACTTGGCAGGGAAATAGCGAAGATAGCGCACTGCAGTAATACAATAACATAGCTTGTATCCAGGCTACCAGATACACTACGGCTGTACCTTCAGCTATCACTGACCTTCAATTGATTCTGACAGATATGGAGTTCAAGCTCGGACTTTCGGAACTGGCAGACAGCTATGCCAAACTGACCCCAGAGCAAGAAGAAAGATGTACGTAGCTTGTATTTACACATATATTTTTATGTATTTCGCACATAAGTATTTTCGCACATAAGTATATGCATGTAATTCATGGTTTTGTCTCTGCAGACATTAAAAGAAATGCATGGACGCCGACTACATCTTACTTACACAAACTACTATCATGAAGACCTACTGTTTTACTTTTGATACGATAACAGACGAAAGTAAATCAGTAATAACATCGAAGTCACTACCAGATGCCGCAGTTCCATTCACTTTATTTACAAATCAGCGTTGTACACTTATTCAGTTGAGTACACATATTATACATACAGATGAAAATGTTGAAAAATATATATGTAACACCATATGGTGAAAACACTAATAGTTACATAATCATTATTTACAGTTAAAGACCTGGTTGAAGAAGAATTTGGATCGGAGGAGGTAGCCAAGATATTCCAAGAAATTCAGAAGATTCACGACGAATTGGAGGCATTAAAAGGTAAGAAAATGCGTTATATTAAGTATGCATTAACAACAGTAGAATTGGTTCAGATCTTTCCATGCAGAACAAGACATTTTGGATCATTCTAACAATGTGTGACCAGATTTTATGTACTGTCTCTTTTAGGGAGCGCCAATGAAGATGATGCTATCCGTTTAGCCGCGGGAAAAATCAACACAGTTGCTGACGATCAGGACAACAGGAAGTTTTGGGATGAGCTAGATGTGGAGGTGGATGACGACGGAAGTGAAATTGGCGTTACCCCCGGTGATAACGTTGACAATGGCATGGGCCAAGCACAATATGCAGGTGCAAACCCTGACCAAGCACAATATGCAGGTGCAAACCCTGACCAAGCACAATATGCAGGTGCAAACCCTGACCAAGCACAATATGCAGGTGCGGACTCTGATCCAGGGCAGGCCTCAGGTGAAAACAATACTCAAGGAGAGACGCTAGGTGTAAATCTTTCCCAAGTGCAAGCTGCAGAGGCAAACTCCAGTCAAGTACAGACTGCAGATACATACCCTTTAGATACATCCACTGCTTCTACAAAATGGACGAAGAAAAACACAACTGTAGTTAGCAGCGATGACAGGAAAGTCCCTGAAATTGGCAGCGAGGGAAACAAAACTGAACCAAACGTCACGCCAAGTAACGTGGAAAATATTCCTACAGCTTCAGCTCCAGTTACCGGAACCGTCGCCACCACCACAGTAAGCAATGATAATAGTTCTGTGACGTCTGTCGAAAACGTCGCAAATAACTCTGAATACATTTTAACTACACAAATTCCTGTAAACAAGGTCAATACTTCTCAGCCATCAAGTGACTCCGATCGTTTTGAAGAATCGCCGATCAACGACGCATCCAGTAACGCAACAGGAACCTTCATTACAACAACGACTGGGACCAAAGAGAGCACTCAAACGACACAAAGTAACGTCAGTATCTCAGAAGAGCCGTCAGTTGAGGGATCTGAAGGCAAGTTAGGAAATATTTCGGGTACACCGACCGCATCTCCGTATGCGGCGAACAACGTTACTACTGCGGGTAGTGGCGATTCAAATGGACTAAACAACATCACAACTCAGAGCGTGATCTCAACTGAAGTCAACACGTCTGGACAGAATAACGATGATAATTCGTCAGACAGAGACTTATTAGGTGATGTCCCAGTCACAGCACCGCCAACTGCAGATGCTGGTTTAGTCCCTTCTACTCCAGTGGAAAACAGCAATGGCAAACATGAAACAACTTCAGCAGCCACGGTTCCAACTTATGATACAGTGAGTGCACGGAAGACAGTGGATAATAGCATCGAGACAGACCATGCCTCAGCAACTAATGATACAACAGGTAAGTTAGAGGTTGTCTCATTATTACGCACGGGTACGGAAGTATTGTCCTGGGTGGCTGAGTCGCGTGTCCGTATTGTCTGTCCATATATCTCTGTTGCATGGTAGTTGGGACGTGATGTATAGGGTAGGGGTCAAGTCTGAAGGTGACCCAGTGCGCCCAAGTGGTGAAGTGGTGTAATATTTGACCGAATGACATCAGACAAACGGGGTATATGGACGGAAAAGCCACGAAAACCCCTAAAATACTGGAGGTTTTAAATCTCCGTTTTCTTCCTGGCATTTATATTAATGACGGATCTATGTTATGTTGTGATTGTTAATCACGTAACAAGCACACTCACCTCACTGTGCCATAGAAGAACCTTACAAAATATCACTCAAAATATACAGCCAACAAGATTTTTGTCTCATGCCATGATTGGAAGTAACATCTAGACTTTCTCCCTACAGTTACTGGGGACTTTACAGATGAAGAACTTGAGAAGCTTGAGCAATATGATGACTGGTTCGATGTTGACTATGAGGATTGGACGACCATACCCTGGACCGTCGGGACTACAGTAGCCAACGATGAAACTTCAGTGAAGTCTTCAAACAACACAGCAAGTGACTCTGAAGTCATATCCAGCACAACGACTCCTGCTAACAATATCCGCACACCTCAGACAATAAGTGTCTACGATCGCTTAGAAGAATCACAAAACAACGACACATCCAGTAACGGAACGTGAACCTTCATGACAACAAAAACTGTGGCCAAAGTGAGAACTTTCACGGCACAAACTAACGTCAGTATCTCCTAACAACTGACTTATATAACATAATGACATAATAACATAATGGTTAGAATGTTATCGTTTGCTTGCATTTTTAAAATGGCGTGGTACTTCTCACACTAGGCTTGAATAGACTACGCTTCTTATGTTTTCACGAATATTCTATCATTATGCTCTGTCACGAGTTATATACGTGAAACAAACAAACAAACAAACAAACAATCAAACATGCAAACAAAACATTTATTACTAGTGCTGATTGTGATGTTACTATCGTACCAGCAGTATCGTGTGAAATAAAGAAGTTCACGATCTCATACCTTCGTCAAATGACGTTAACTGTTCGAACTGACGAATTATCGTCATTTTCATTGATTATGTGAACAATTGCCTCATTATATATATCTGGTATATAATTGCCCCATTATATATCTATCGGTTGATCATATTCCCCACCAGTCTTATCTTAGCAAAGAAGGCAATTTTAGCATTTCCTTGTGAATTATGCTATTGAGGTATTGATTTGAATCAATTATGTTTAATGGTGTTCATCTTTACTGAACTTTTTAATGCGGCAAGTATTGATATCCTCGCAGTTACCACTATAAATATAGCAACATGCAAGGCGATGTTCAGCTTTAACCAACTTAGTTCTATCTTCAACATATAATCAAGAAGAATATAATTCCTATCACCCACAGTCTAACTAAAAATGCATACAAGTACGTTTAGAAAATTGTTTTAAAAAGGAACAGTATACAGTGTACCATGCAATAATTAGTCTTCTCGCATTGCTAATATATGATCCATATTGGAAAAGAGGAAATGTATATGTGTTTGTAGGGGAGCTAGATTTCAATCAAAGACCATATCATTTTATTCAAATAAAAGAACACATTTGTCGCATACGATTTTGTTGGGCAAAAAGTGGAAAATAGCACGGCGGCAAACGACACTTGTTTTACTGTACCAGGAAGGCTTGGTGGAGGCAAAAACTTCCAGCTCTATTTGCTCTATTTGGCAGGCAAATGGAGCTTCTCTGGCCGGCTACCTTCTCTCGCCAATTAATACCCATTTTAGGGCGATTTCTACGATTTATTATTCAGCCTGCAAAAGAAGTCTGGTCGAGACTAGCAAAAACTAAGCCCCGCCCACTGCAATAGCTCACGCCGCCAGACATGGGTCACGTGGCAAGATAAGTTCTACCGCGCATCTTCACACTTCTGACGGAATTCCGACAAGCTTCTTCAGTTCTTGATCACACGCAAGCTGTGCCCACCACAACAGCGGTCCTAAAGAAATGGCGGAAAAGGCGAACGAAGCTCTGCTGGACGCTGCTGACAGGGGCTGCCTTCAAGGCGTGAAAGCAGCTCTGAAAGCTGGTAAGCACATATATTGGTCGCTAGTCTCCACAAAATAGGGCGAGTATGGGAGCCCCAGCATACAAATAGGATTGCACCGAGGCAAGAAATATTATGTACTCCTCTGTAAATTAGACACTGATCTCCAAGCAACGAGGTTGAATCAATTTTATATTTACCTCCTTGTCCCGGATTCCTTCGACTCTGCTTCGAGCAAGGAGGTTCCTTGCATGGAGTCGGGTAGAGATAATTCCCTTTGAACTGTGCATAATCTAGTTTTCTTGGCAACACCCTTGGCAATCTTTTTGCATGATAATGCAGGATACTAGTAGTATCATGCAAAAACGATTACTCGAGTCGTCCACGGCTATGCTACAAGTAGAAAGACCCCCTTTGTTGATGGTGTTGTTGCCCCTCCCCCCTTCCGAACTGATCATAATCTAAAGCAGATGTCCCATACGGTGCATCGCGTAACACCAGCAACAAGGAAGCTCCTTGCTCTGTTTCCATTTTCAGTTCACAGCAGAAATTATGTTGTATTACTATTAAACGTTTTCTCTAAGGATTGAGTTATAAAATGAATAAACTTAATTGCTCACAGTTACACAGGGTACCCAGGTGTATAAAATGGACCCCCACTGGCCAATAGATACTGTGGCCAAATTTGATACTGTCTTTTGCCACCCTAGGATCTGCTTCGATACATCAAGGAGGTTAAATAGAAATTGAATTTAACCTCCTTGGATACATTTGTAGTCTATTCTGCTCTTTTCGGGAAGTGTGGTTGGCCCATTTTTGTAATGTAATCTCTAGCAGATGCTAGGGTCACAAAAATATCAAGTCAGTGAACCACTCACGATTGGCGAGGCAGTACTCCAATTGGTCAGAGAGGGTCCAACCCAAGGTTGGTGGGGGTATTGGCAAAAAAAAGGGCCATATATAAAAAGCTAACGATTATTCCCCCACAACCTCTGCTTGGAGAGTACCGTTTTCGAGGGAGGTGTGGCTCTCCTCAAACATAGGGCCTCAAGCTTTACATCCCATCTGAGAGGACCTCAATGACTCCACCAGACTCCTTTGCAGGTTGAATGAATAATATTATACTAGAAGCCTAAAAAGAATGTAGCTGGCCAGGGGAGTTAGCCAGCAATAGAGGGTCCAGTTTCCTTGCATACAAGTATCATGCTAGTATTATTCAGCCTGCAAATGAGTCTGGTGGAGACTATCCCTGACCCACAGGTACTCATAGAAATCTCTCTAGTGTAATTCAGTTTTACTTTTAAAGTAGACTGTAACCACATGTAGGTGCAGACATTGACTACATCCAGCCGGGTGTTGGACTGACCGGCACTGGAACAGCTCTGTACATCGCTTCCTTCATGGGGCATGTCAACGTAGTGAGACTGCTGATCCGCAAGGGGGCGTCTGTAACGAAGAAATCCATTGGGATATCATGTGCCCCCCTCCATGGAGCAGCGATCCGAGGTAGGTTGTCCATAAAAAAATCAATAGTTCCACCGCCTGATACCATTGCCAAATTATGTTGTATGTGTATATGTTTGTCCAGACAGAATAGGTTGACAGCACATGGGTTCACCGTTGCGGAAGATTGTGTGTGTGTGTGTGTGTGTCAGTGTATGTGAGTGTGTGTGTGTCTGCATACGCATGTTTGGGTGTGTCAGTGTGTGTGTGTGTGTGTGTGTGGCTGGTCTTGGACTGACGAATTGTAAATGTTTGTCATTGATTGTAATGAGAAACAAAATGCAATGTTGCTTGATGTATACAGTTTTGTACATCGCAATTCCAACCCAGGGAGTACAGAAGTGGTGGAGTTGCTGGTACATCATGGTGCAACAGTAGACACACGGGACGCTTTCCAGAGGACGCCCATCATGATGGCCTGTCTATTCAAACACGTGGACACAGTTCGGCGACTGATTGAGTTCGGAGCAAGGGTTGATTTGAGGGACTGTGGTCCCGTATCAGTCCTGGGGTAAGTGTCACGTCACTGCAGAATGAATTACTTGTTTTTAAGTTAAAACCTTAAGTCTTATGATCCAACACAAAGAAGTTCTCTCACCTAGAGCATTCGACCAGTCACTCTGGTCTTCCTCAGTAGACTGACCCAGTGAGGCTTGTCACGTAGCTTCATGTGTGACGTCAACACTGGGTCAAAGAAGCCACGTGGCCCTGCTGGGTCAGTCTATTGAGAAAGACCAGAGTGACTCTTTGGAAGCTCTATGTGAGAGAATTTCTTTGTGTTGGATCAAAAGTTTTAACTTTAAGTTTAACATGTAACTACCAACACAGATGAGCCTTCATGATTATACAGATAGAATGAATTACTGTTACTCTAAAATATTGTTGAGCTGTGGTTTTGTGTATATGTATGTCCGGACGGAGTAGCAGCATGTGGGTTTGGGGAAGATTGACAGGTCTAAAGGCCAGACACAGGAAATGGGGTACCAATAAACTTGAGAGTAGGTTGACAGCATGTTGCCTCTACCAGGCTTCAGGAGGCAGCTGAAAAGAGTAGACATTGGCCAAAAAGAGAGATAACATGACGAGGGAGTTGGCCCACTGGAGAGTACATTTTGCCGCACCCCTGGCATGTCATCTCTCTATTTGGTCAATTTCTACTCTTTCTAGCCACCTTCCGAAGCATGGTAGAGGCTAGACAGCACATGGGTGGGGTGAAGATGGTCAGACACGGGAAATGGGGGTGTAGGTCACCAACACCTATTCTCTAAACCATCCACATCTTCCTGTAGGTACTGCGAGGTGGACGCGGGTGCATAAGTCTGTGTGTGCGCTCATGACAGGACAATGAAGCTGATACAAGAGGCAATGGAGACCAAGCTGTTGAGATGCTGCAATCCTACGTGTGGTAAACTGGGCTACAGGTAGGTACTTGGTGTTGTTTTGTGTATTGTTTTTGGTGTATGTCTCCCTCTGCCAGTGTGTGTGTGTGTGTGTGTGTGTGTGTGTGTGTATGTTTGTGTGTGTGTCTGTGTGTTTGGTTGTGTGTCTGCAGTTGAAAACCATTTCTGAATTCTACCCTAGTCCTAAACAGCTTCAGTGTAATTGTTATCTCCTCTCTCCAGGTCCACCCTGAAGCTGTGTGGCCAGTGCAAGCTGACCCGGTACTGCAGCCGAGACTGTCAGAAACAACACTGGTCTGTTGGACACAAGAAGAGCTGTGGACATGACACTTACACTGGCGACGAACCAACCGTTTTCGAAAGAGCGGTCATGACAGCAAAATGGGGAAATCTAGTCAAGCCTCTTCCAACAAATTGTACATGTTGATTGCATGACAGGGCGTATCCAGATCGGGAAACTTAGAACTAGTTCATCTATAACAAGTTTGTTTGCCATGCCAGTTCTTGCCCAAAGGCTACATGTAAGTGCAACATGAAACAATAATATATAGAAAGTATATACAAACAGTGCATGCTTAAAAACAATGGTGACAAGTGGAACAAGAGACTATTCTAAGACTATTCACGGAATACAATCTAGCTCTGTTTTTTTGCTTTCGACTCTGGAGACTGTGCTTCTTGCCTCTTTTTTCAAAAGTGTCAAACTGGGAGTTGGGTTTAACAAAGCAGTGATCACATTTCTTTTCCTATCTATTGTTAGGTCAGTGAGGAGTAGATTGCCATGTAATACTTTCATGGTTGTGTTTTATATTCTCGCTTTATCTGTTTTCATTTGCTAATTAAAACTTTCTACTGACCTGACTCTCGAGTGTTGAATAGAGCAACTACGGTCTATACTACAATGTTTCCTCTAATGTGTGTGTAACAGTTAAAAGTGTACAGTGTCCGTTGTGGGTACAGTTGCTTGAGCACATTCTAGAAATGCCATAGAACAGTTGTTCTACAACAGGCACTGTTTTACATAATGCATGTGGGCATAGATGAGACCAGTCTGATATATTAGCCCTCATGATAAGTATGCCAACTCTAATGCAATAGTGTACCAACTTATCATTGTGCTACAGTGCAACAATCTACATGGTAGATTCAACTATGCAACATTTCGCCCGAAACCGACTACGTGGAAATCTACCAAGGCTTCGCCGAAACGCCAGTTTCACCTGTTGACGTCACTCCATATGTGAGTCAGGGTAATGCCTGCGCCCGGAGGATCCGATTGGTCCACTAAAAGCACGTGACCTGGTGACAAGTAAACGACAAAGTCCGCTTCCCTGCTGTACATGTCAGGGCGACAGGTGGATATCTGTAGAAAACTTGAACTTCACCTGTGCACTTAAAGAGAATGCTGACAACGTCCGCGGCCAACAAATTCACGTGAAGAAAGGAGCAAGCCTACAAGACAGCCTAGCGGTGTGAATTTCAGGTCAGTATACACTACTATATAGCGCGACAGCTACGCAGTTTGCATTATACCCAGTAAGCCACATTACGGGTCACAAAAAGCCAGATGTACGAGTGATTGCCCGACATAAAAGAGCAAGAAGCTTTCTTAGCTACACCTCATGTTGTCATTTATACAAGTGTCTTCAATAGTGCTCTAAACTGGTCATGAGATTTCTGGATGCGAATTTAAGATACCCCAAAAAACAGTCAAGAAATGCGTACTAGTCGCCGTGCGGACAGTTTCGCTTCCTGGTCGATGTTGATCGGTCATAAGACGTCACCTGATCAGACGGCGTTTGAGTCAGGGGAACCCCCGACTCAGGAGGCATTTCTATTGGACATTTTTCCATCACGTGATACAGTGCCTGAACGGTAGGGACACGAAAACACTTTCACTCCTGAGGGTCGACTGGCAGTTCGGTTCTGGTCCACTCTGGTTCTTGTCTTACAGAGAGCGCGAGAGGCGGGGACAAGAACAGTTTCATTTCACGAACACATGAAAAGCATGCGCAGTCTGTAGATTTATCGCCCAGAACGTGCGAAACTAGTGTATATAAACTAAAGGTAAGTGAAACTTTCAGTACGACGCAATAGGCACATAGTTCCTCTTTTCTGTTTTCATGTAGGCTGAGTGGTATACAGTCATGTACATGAGAAGGTTCTTAAAACTAATGGAAGCAAACCATATAGGGAATCAAAAGATATATCTAAGGTCAGTATACACAGCTATACAGCACGGAGCACGGCAGCTACGCAATCGAAATGTGAGTAAGGGTAATGTCTGCAAACGATATAGGGAATCAGGGATTTCAGTCTTCCTTGAAGTATTTTGTGTGTTGGTGACCTACACAATACTACATTAATCCCGTCACGATTTAATCCCCCAAGAGCTATTATAAGAACAGCCCTTGAACCGTTCCCACCTTATGTACATGAGTCTCTGTGTACGTTACACTAAGTCTAAGATCATGTGATGTACATATTGCACATGTCCTGCCGCATGATGAGTGGCACACCTACGGTGGGGGAAGGGGGTGGTAAAGGGAAAAGACCAACAAACTACTATATTAGCAGTCCTATCTATTTTGTCGGAGGAAAGGAGGAAATAAACATCTTTCAACCACCAAGTGCCATTAACAGGAATGTGTTGTTGACTGCGAAGTTTTCCCCTTTGTGACTAAATCTCTTTTTACAACATATAGCTTTTCTCTGCAAAGATGTTTACTTACGGTGGATTACTTACACCATATCACACTTCACAGGTCATAATGTACATAATGTCGTCTATACACTCAGTCTAATTATCATACCTTTACCTTTACTGTTTGCACTGTATCTGTTAGAATTGTCTGATGAGCACGCTGTAACACAATGAGCGAATGAAAATAGGAAATGTACCATAGATATATCTTACGTTCTGTAGTGACTAAGTCAGGCCTGGACTAAGTATTGAAAATTATGTCTATGTCAAAGTCGCCTTTTTTCTGGTTTTCCCAGTAATCATTTCCCATTATTAATTTGTGCATACGTACGGACGGGGTGGGGGTATGCATGAACCTTGAACATTTAAAAGGCAAAACCATAAGTGAAGCAGGCTTGAACACCGTGACCTTTTTGTACCTATTGGCTAATCAGAAACATTGATGTGACAGGGCATTGTTTCGCGGTGCTTGTGACAACATGGACGACGTCACGGGGGAGGTCACTGACCGCCCAATGGACGACAGGGGCAACAGAAACCCGGCCAGGAGGTAGGGACTGTTACATACTATGAATATCTTTTATATTTGACAGAACATTGCTAATATAAGATATTGTTGGGGTTGCCTGTTCAACAGTCTACCAGGAATGTGTTGAATGTTGATACAATTGTCAGCAATACCTATACCATTTCATTAGATCATTATGGGTTCACCACACCACGAAGTGGTGTGGTGAAACCATATTGCTTTTTCTGATGTTTCTTCTCCTTCTCCTTCTCCTCCTCCTCCTCCTCCTGCCATATCTTTAAATGGATTCAGCTTCTTCATTTTAGGGCCTAAGGTCCTGAAATTTGGTATGGAGGTACAGTGGGCAAATACCCCTAGGCGTTTTTTAAATTATTGTGATACAGGCTTTTAGAATGGTTTTATTTGAGTTTTTTGGCTGTGTTATAGCAAATGTATTACTGTGTTAGTCTGCCTTGTTTACCACGTTTGGGCATGAGTCATCAGAATGGAATGCAGGGCATCAACCAATAGGCATGCAGCTTTCCTCTATACTTCTTGCTGATTGGCTGTTGGGATTTAACTTGATTAACACCTGCACAGAAGCATTTCCATACTGACAGTATGTCTGTATTCAAGTGTTTTGGTAGGTATTTCAAGCTTTCCTGCTCCAGCATTGGAATGCCGGGCATGGACGTTTTTTTTTATTTTGAAAATCAACAGTTTGCATTATGCAATTAAAAATCCTAACCAATAAAGTAGGGAATAGCTATCCAACTGTTGTTTTAGTTGTATTTTACTTCATATTATAGTTATATCAATGTAAATCATTGTTTTCCCTTGTGTTTCCCATTCTTTCCCTGCCATGTCGTAAAATGTGGTGAACCCATCGCTGTATTTGCTCCAAAGCAAATATTGGCCTTTCTAGTTCACCGTGCATTCTCAAGGTGCCATGTTGTGATGATTGAAAATAAGATAGGGAAGGAAATGTAAACAAAGGTGTGCTCGCTGACCCGCACGCAGGGTCTATACAGGGGTAGTGAGGGGTGGTGATACTGACATCGTTTTACACCGCACACAAGTGGAAATCTGCAAAATGTCTGCTGCTTTTGTGTAGTCATTGATAATCTATTAGAAAACAACACCCACCTTCAGTGCTCTTAACTTCTTTCTCATTTGATTGTGTTAACTAAGAGTGCCACCCTAAACCACTACTAAAACAGTTTACCCTCAGTTCTCACTCTAAAAACAGTCTTCACAATGTTCACATTTTAGTGGAGACGCCCCTGGTGCTGAAGGGCCTTTCGTGCATACTGACAGACGGTCAATCCTAGTCTCCCACATCCCAGAGGGAATCAACCGGGACAAACTGGAGATCCACTTCATGCGGAAGACTAACGGTGGAGGCGACATCGAGAACGTCACCCTGATGGAGTCTTCCACGGCCAAAATCACATATTCGGAGGAGTCTTGTTAGTTTATATTTCACCCGAACCGAAAAGCATACGGAGCACGTTTGCGTATTTGTGTTATAATGTTGTTCTATAATTCCAACAAAACGTTTTGATAGTTAAATTATCTTCATCTGTAAATATCACCACGCATGAATAGGTAGACAGTTTAATTTAAGGTTTACGCATAAATGCGAAGACACATGATCATATTACTCTCGGGTACGGGAGTATTGTTTTGGGTGGCTGAGCTGTGGGTATGTGTGTCTGTTTCTCCGGACAGAGTAGACTGACAACACGTGAGTAGAAGCAGATTGACAGAAGGACAGGAAATGGTCAAACACGGGAAATGGAAGTGAACTTGAAGGTTACAAAAATCCAGAATACTTCCCGGAAGTCTGAAATGTACGATTGCTAGTTTGCAGTTGAGTTATCGTTACACAATACGTAGTTCAACTAGAAAGGCCGACATTTGCTTTGGAGCAAATACAGCAATGGCTTCACCACATTTTACGACATGGCAGGGAAAGAATGAGAAACACAAGGGAAAACAATGCTTTACATTGATATAACTATAGTATGAAGTAACATACAACTAAGACTACAACAGTTGGATAGCTATTCCCTACATTATTGGTTAGGATTTTTAATTGCATAATGCAAACTGTTGATTTTCAAGAAAAAAAGAAGTGTTCATGCCCCGCATTCCAATGCTGGAGCAGGAAAGCTTGAAATACCTACCAAAACACTTGAATACAGACATACTGTCAGTATGGAATGGATCTGAGCAGGTATTAATTAAGTTAAGCCTGTTAAATTCCAACAGCCAATCAGCAAGGAGAATAGAGGAAAGCTGCATGCCTATTGGTTGATGCCCTGCATTCCATTGTGATGAGTCATGCCCAAATGTGGTAACACTGCACACTAACTCAGTAATACATTTGCTATAACACAGCCAAAATACTCAAATAAAACCATTCTAAAAGCCTGTATCACAAAAATTTAAAAAACGCCTAGGGGTATTTGCCCACTGTACCTCCATACCAAATTTCAGGACCTTAGGCCCTAAAATGAAGAAGCTGAATCCATTTAAAAAATGGCAGGAGAAGAAGAAGGAGAAGGAGAAGAAACACCAGAAAAAGCAATATGGTTTCACCTCACCACTTCGTGGTGTGGTGAACCCATAATTAATGAACTGGGAGCAGTAAAACAGTAATTGCAGTATTATAAAGTACCTGCAAATGATATTGAAGTATGTTACGTTAATTGTATTATAGTTTTATATCATATAATAAAGGCTTTAATATTATCTTTCTTTCTTTCTAAACAGTCGTCCAGGGTGTGCTTGAGAGAGAGCAATACGTTTTGGGCAAAAAGGTTGAAGTGCAGAAGTGGCGGCCCAAGCCTGATGATACCGTCAAACGCTCAGGTGACCCAGAACAACAGAAGGACTCCCATGAACTCGTGCAGGTAAGCGCCCGGACGGAGTCAAGATCATCTACTACCATGGGGGTGGGTGGGGTTTTGTGGGGTTGTGTAGCAGACTTACGAGTTGTTTCTGTTTTTGAGGGGGCGCTTCTTTTCTCATTGTATGTCTGTTTGTACACGGTTTCTTGGTAGCCGACAGTAATTTATCGAACTAGTAAGCTTGCTAAGTAGAAGGCTGTGCTGCTCATTTCCTCGAATGGAATTTTTCAAAGTTGCACTATGTTGACATGTACATCAGCGTATTTATATGGATGTACCTATGTGTACAACTTTGCAGGTTTTCGGCAGCGTCCGTGCATTTGTTAGGCCGGAGAAATCTCGCTACATCACCAAGTCGTGGAAAAATACAGTAAAAAGGGGAATAGACGGCATAGTATTTAAGAAAGGCGAAGAGGGAAGAAACGAAGTAGTGGAGGTAGTCGGCAACTGGAGCGAGGTAACAAGAGTCCGCAGCCTATTGCAGATAGAGGTTTGGAGTGCTCAAGGCATAATCCCTGGAACCGATGCCCATGGTGGGTCTGGCTCGAAAGATGTGGACACCTCAAGCGCAGGGACAGGACAAGGTAGGGGGCGCGGTACCCCCGACACACCGGTACCAGCGATCACCGCAACCCAACAACCAGGAAGCGGGCTGGCAACTGCAGTACGTCCGAAAAAGCGCCCCCACGTTACGCATCAACACGGGAGGGAGCAACCAGGCCCGCCAGACGAAGCCGATGGTCCGGACACACACCATCCAGGAACAACCCAGCCTCAAAGACACTCAGACAGGAAACGTAGAACACCGGGCCAGCCTACACAAATTCATGACGGCCCGGATGGTGGTCTAGGCGCATCCACAACAAGCCACGGTTACAAGACAGTGAATCGCAAAACACAGACAAGCCATGACGACATCGATCCATCCAAGATCGTCATAGTTCCGGATATCAAGTCTTACCTGTGCCAAGTTAACGGCTCGGAAGTGTTAAAGATCATGCTGAAGAACAAAGCAGTGATCGTCATGAACGATGTCGACGGACAAACAGAAGTGGAGTTCTTTGGAAGCCATGCAGCCGACAGCGATCCAGAGAATGCTAAAGAAGAGTTCACCACCCTCTACCAGAAAATTCACCACAGTATTGTGTGCAAGCCGTTTGAGCTACAGTCCAGGCACATCCCACCAGATCAAGTCTCCACGGCAGTCGCGAAGATCAAGGAAGACTTCCCCCGAGTGATGCTGAAGCCTTGTCCGGAGAAAGACGTGATGTTTTACGGGACAGAGAAGGAGGTCCAGGAGGCGAAGACGGCGATGTGTGAACATCTCGGCATATCAACCGCACGAGGTCGAAGGAGGAGGGGTGCGACTGGGACAACAGGACAGCCCGACAAGTTTGGCCAGACTGGGACTGGGAGCTCGTCAACTACAGAATGGTTTAACCACACCACAAGGGAGGGGATACAGATTGTAGTCGCCCAAGGAGACATCACAAAACAGCGGGTAGATGTCATCGCGAACGCCGCAAACGAGTCCCTCAGTCACGGGAGCGGTGTAGCCGGAGCGATCTCCAAGGCAGGCGGCCCGTCTATCCAGAAGGAGAGCAATGCCTATGTCAAAAAACACGGGCCTCTATGGGTGACAGGGACGGCAGTGACTGGGGGAGGACAGCTACCCTGTAAACACATCATTCATGCCGTGGGGCCGAGATGGACCCCGGGCTACGAGGGAGCAAATGAACGTGAACTACGGCAGACATGCTGCAACGTCCTCACCAAAGCTTCGGTAACGCTTCAGGCAGAATCGGTGGCTATTCCGGCCATAAGTTCAGGTGAGCAAATAAATTTCACACTCATAACATTCATGGCAGCCAACTGAAGTGAATGATGACAATATTGCTATATTACTTGAATATGTGCGTGTGAGCGTGCAACACTGAATCTTGTTCACTTAACAGCATAAAGCATTACTCATGATGGGTACTAATTGTATAACACTTAAATCCATCATTTCAACATTCCTTCCTGTAGGAATCTTTGGCATGCCAAAGGACAGGTGTGCAGAATCCCTACTCTCCGGCCTACAACAGTTCCTCCAGAGGGCGTCTCATTCCTGCACGCTAAGAAAAATCCTCTTCATCGACATGGACCAGGCAACAGTTAAGGTACTTGCTGACACCTTTGGCAAGGAGCTCTCACCAACCACGACAGACGCAGCAGCGCCGCCTGGAGATGTCATCCAACCCCCGTCCGACCAATATTCATCGGCTCGGACAACGTCACGTAAGTCCCTCACAGCTCCGGGAGACACAGGGAAAGGTATGACATCAGATGGAGCTGATTGTTCCATATGCATGTCAGGCATTACTGATCCCAAGTCTCTCCCATGTAAACACACGTTCTGTAGAGAGTGCATAGATACAGCTCTGTCCTACAAGTCCCAGTGCCCCATCTGCAACGCCATTGTCGGCGAGCTGATAGGAAACCAGCCTCCAGGACGCATGGAGTGGTGCACAAGCCATGGAACACGGCTTCCTGGGTACGAGAACTTCAGCGCCATCGTGATCAGCTACGACTTCCCGGATGGAATACAAGGGGTAAGTTACCCCGCACGTTCTCTTCATCTTTTTTTGGAAGGACTAATGTTCCAGGAATGAATACACATTGGACAGAAAATTGCAATAATTTATGTCCACAGAAAACGGGTCTAGTCTACTCTGTGTATTCTATCACTATCGCTATTTGCCAAAGACTCGGATTTTCATCTCACACGTGTGCTTCATGTCGTTTCATGCAGCCTGAGCACACAAGCCCCGGTCGTCCCTTCAGCGGTACCTCCAGACGTGCCTATCTACCCAACAACGACGAGGGAAGGGAGCTGGTCCAGCTCCTGAAGAAGGCCTTTGACAAACGCCTGGTCTTCACCATTGGAACCTCCGTCACAACCGGCGCTACAGACACGGTGGTCTGGAACGACATTCACCACAAAACCAACCCCTACGCAGGAGCCTCTGAGTATGTTTCTTTCTCCTTTCCTATTTTCATGTATACATCTGTCTCTTATTCATACAGTTACATTGATTTACATGTACTTCTTATATCACCTATTGTTTCAGCTGATAGCCCCCTGGCTAATGAACTTGGGAAGGAAGAAATGGGTTCTCGGAGTAGCCAGAGCATTAGTAAAGTTGGTAAATTGGTATGCAATTGACCTATGTCTGTGTACTTTTCCAGTTACGGCTATCCGGACCCAGGCTACCTGAACAGACTGAGGCAGGAACTCGCAGCTAAAGGCATCAAGTAAGACCAGAGACACGGTAGACGCGCTAGACCCCAGCTGAGGAGTGTTGCTCAGTAGTATAAGATCAAAGAACAAGATAAAGAACACGAGCGCTCGACAAATTACTGTAAGGATAGTTTCTTTCATCATAGACCCCATATCCAACCAGAAATGTACAACAAAATATAAGCATATGTTATTTGTTTCTACTATTCTAGCCTAATAAATAAATGACTAATGAATGTTAATTTCTGCATAATAAGTACATTCTAAGTTGGTAATTATTTCCAATACAGTGTGCAGTAATCTTCTGTTGTTGTATTGATGAACTCGTACAGAATATAGATTCTTAACAATCCAAGTTTAAAAACTATATCGTTAGCATTTTGAGTATTTGATTTACGAACAGGCACAACGAATTTCAAATAACAATTGTGAAACTTGAAAATTAACTTTGAAGTATGAAAAATAGAATTGTAATTATAGCATTGCAGATGAATAAACGGAAGCCAAGAATCATGCCTGGGTATTGCGCATTACTTCCGGAAGTATTGTTTTGGGTGACTGAGCTAGGGGGTTGGAGGAGGACAGAGGAGGTTGACAGCACATGGTAGGTGGGAGGAAAAGATCAGACCCTGACAACAGGAAGAACTTGATGAAAGTCGCAATCGAAAATACTTTTCTGAAGTCTGAAATCTCCGAATTCGTGTTTTACAGTGTTAAGTTTACATAATGCCATGGATATCATTATCTTCCGACGTAATGACTAGATAGGATGGCGATACAAGTTAGTTCAGATTACATATAACGTTACATTTATCAATTACACACAGACAGGATTTTTCATCGCACTTTGAACGAAATAAGGTACTCTGGATACGCCTCCGCTCCGTTGCACGCTACATAAAGGCCCGGGTTGACTTTGTCGATGGATTCGTGACATTGTGGATTCCCCTCGTCCAAATGAAAAGATTCTCGCTTCGCGGTTCTACTTGTACCAACTCGCTCTTCCATACGAACTTTGGCCAGAATGATACTTTTACGACCACAGTAGTCAGGGGTGCAGATGTTCTTTGTGACGTATGCTGCATTACGGGAAAAGATAGTCCCTCCGTCTGCAACGAGATGAGAAAAGTGTATTTCTTGTTTATATGGAGTAAAACATCCGCACCACGTGGTAGTAGCCAGAATATGCGTCTGCACAGTTAGTAATCATGTGGCCCCAGCCTAGGCGACAATACAAATAAACATTTGGCGAAGGTATAAGGTAGTGGAGATATAGTACTAGTTTGTAGTGTCATTGATACTAGTATTTAAAAACCAACTTACCGTAGTGCTGAGTGACGTGACCGTTGAACCCATGAAGGGCAATCATCTGACAGGCTTCAGCTGAGGTACCGTGCCACAGATCTGTCTCCTCCATCCTGTAACAGCAAGTCCGATTTTAAAGTACAAGTTCAAGTCAACGTTACACAAAATTCAGTGCAAAATGATTAAATCTATACAAGGATTTTGTCTGATGTAGCTAGGTTTTCTTTACAAAAAACGAGGCATTTGGGAACTATTAATACGTATCAGTAAAGTCTCGTGTGAATACGGTCACGTGTTTGTAACCGTAACTCTCACGAGATCACGTTGTGAAGTGATTGGTCATTAATTATCCTGGTGGATGAAGGCGACAGTTTGATCTCTGTATAATGTGTGTGTTGGAATAAAGTTCAACGTTTTACTGTGATAACTACCAACACAAGATTAACTTTCATGATAATTCAGGAAGTTGCACAATGTCATGTACCTGTTGCCGTTTGTCGTGTCCTTCTGCACGCAGTACTCCCTCCACAGCAGCCGGTTCTGTACCCGTTCTACCCGCAGGACGATCGCTCTCGTGTCGCCCAGGCTGGAGAAGAACCGCTCTTGGACGGTGAAGAATTCTGTTGAGAGCGGATCCAGCTTCACGATATGGCAGAGCTTAGGCTTACCCGTCCTAGGGTCCTTCGGTTGAGGGTCCCATCTGCCAGGCAAGTTGGTGCCTAACCGAAGACATTAAAAGTATACCCGTTCGGCGCTGTACGTTAACGTTAGGAGCGCTATGCTTACTTGCCTACAGCTACATGGAATTATTTGATACATCAACTATAACCTGCTAAGATACATCATGACGGGATAATGTTTCGACTGAGATGTCCAAGTATTATTGAAATATGAAACACATGGTTTTAAAAATACAAAAGAAAAAAAGACAAAAGTAAAAAGCCGTATCAACATTACGCCAGGAGGCGTTATTTGCTATGTTAAGTTTTCACAAGTGACAAAAAGGTGATGATTATTCATACCTGAATAGATAGCCAAGTCTTCTCTGCGGACCTTGCCAACAGCTGTAGATGTTTGCACGGTCAGCGTCATGGCAGAGAAGTCAACAACAAACGGCCTACTGTCCTCCACACAGAAACACTTTGCGGCTTTTGCCTGAAAGGCTGTTTCTACCCGACCGTTGGACGTTGTTTCAAAAGGACGACAGGGTTCATCTGGTAGCTCATAGTACCTGTACATAAAATAATAGCAGGAAAGAATAGACATTAAGCCTGTATACATGTACCACCAACCACGGTACACCAATAAAGTTGTCTAAGTAAATCGCTATTCCAACAACGTGCTGTCTTTTGTACGGGTGCTAGTTGGGCCGAAAAATTTACTATAATGAATGCAACGCGAAACACAAAAGAAAATTAACATTTTACGGAGCTAGGTATGACATCCCCAATGTCTTGTTAGACCTCGTGTAGAATACATAAGGCATGGTACTTACCACTGGTAGTTCTCTGATGACATCATTCTTGCAAACCGACCGCGTTTCTCCACGATGGTCTTCAGGATCAGGCGAACTTTAGCAGCAATAGCCGTCACGTTCCGACTTCCCTCGATACGGATACAGTTTTCCTGTTCTGAATACATCGAAATTGTTGTTATAGATAATAACGCATGGATACTGTTGTGATTTTCCTATAAAAAACTCTCACCGGCGTCAAATAGGTAAGAGCGCCGTAAGATCTTGACGCCGCAAGCAGTATTTTCAAGCAGGTTGTGACAGAACCGACGGCCGACAAGGATCTATTAATAAAGACAGCCTTTTCGAATACAAGAAAGTTGAATTTCGTAAGACCACATGCAAGACTATCTCAAAAATGAAAGAATGGTACAAGAATGAATGACGATTGCACGACGAATGTGACCGCGCCCTCAAATGATGCTGCTATAATGTTCAGAAATATTATCTTTCTCTCCCTATCTTTCTTTTTATTGATCAATGCCAATAACAGATCATTCGTCCCCAACGTAAACAAGTGCCCATAATTCCCTGAAGACGACCAAGTACTCCTCGCAGAAATGATGGGGGATAAACACAAGTTTTAATATAAAAACTCACCGACTGAGATGGACACGTTTTCTTCACGTCCCAGAAACCGAAGCCATTTGATCTCCTCCTTGACGAGTTGAGAAATTCCCGTCTCCCTGTCGTCGTTGATCACCACAACAGTTGTATACTGCTGCAGAAATCCCTCCACGGTTTCTCGGGCGTTCTGTAACTTTGTCTCATCGAGGCAGAAGATGTGAAGCAGGACTTCGTCTGGCTGCAGAGCGTCTTCAAACTTGCCAGGCGAGTCTGGCCTCGGGAGACGCAATGATGTGGAGGAGAGTGTTTCCTCCTTTGGACGCCTTCGCATACGCTTCATCTTGTCTGCGGCAATGTCTGTTTGTCAGGAAATATTAATATTGGAATTTTGTAATCACATCAGAAAATGTAGGTTACATGAACGATTTACGTGGACTAGTATGAACGCAACTCAACCGGTTTTTAGGGGTTTAAATCCGAACCATTAATCGTCAAAGATGATGCTACTCAACCTGTTTTTGACCCCCTTACTAGGAGGTGACTCAGACATGCATATGTACAGTAGAACAGCGTCTATTCACTATTGATTCTCCAAAACTCAGAACGAACAGAGCAGAAGTACGCGCGGGAGTACAATAACGATAGATCTAAAAGGCTCGTAAGTAACCGAGCAGAATGCCTTCATGTGATATAAGTGACGACATAACCTAATATAAAATGTTCATAACGCATTGAATCTCATAAATCGCAGCACACTATGTAACAGATACTTACTTT
This sequence comes from Branchiostoma belcheri, assembly GCF_001625305.1. Classification (NCBI taxonomy): domain Eukaryota; kingdom Metazoa; phylum Chordata; class Leptocardii; order Amphioxiformes; family Branchiostomatidae; genus Branchiostoma; species Branchiostoma belcheri. Next base: position 1,344,831 of record NW_017804498.1, read on the forward strand.
TTAGCCTGTTGAGACGGTTTGCGTGTTTCGACGGGGTGACTTTCCCCCTGTCCTCCGATGCCTTCCCGTGGACGGCCGTGTGGAAGGTTTGTAACATGCGCTCCTGGAAGATGACAATCCTGATGATTGACAGGGTGGTGGGGCTCCAGTCCTCCACAAACTCCGCGATACCGTCCATCATGCACCGCGCCGACCGCTCGGGCTTGATGTGGAAGCCTCCTGTATAGGAGGCCGACGAAGGCAATAGGGTTTTAGATTTTCAACTCATATAGTGCATCTCAAACATGAACGATCTCTCAAGACAATGTTCTTAGAAAACAGACGGCCCCGTTCAGTGAGATCATGGGTCTTCCAGGATAGTCAATTCCAAGGGCAGACAGCGTTTTAAATCGTCATTATTTAAGTGTATCTGACTGTTGAACCAAAATAGTATCTCTAAACCTTGAACAGACCAACTTATACCACTAAAGACTTTGAAGCCGTGTTCTGTTGTTTGTCGTTTTATGGAAAAAAATGGGAGTCAGCTGTTCTTACCTGTTCCCACCGCAGGAAAGGTGATTGAGCGAAGGTTCATCTGGTGAGCAACTAGCAGGCAGTTCTTAATGTCCGACCGCAGATACTTGGCCGAGGGCTGCACCAGATGGATAACCTTTCCACACGGCAGGTCGCCAGCACCTGTGGAATCATCAACACCGATCCTGTCACAATTAGCAGTTCAACCAATGATAGCACGGCAATTGACGGTTCGTCCAATGGCAGAGTAGCTGGACGCCCGTCATAAATTTGCTTTTTTCCATTACGAACCTGTTGCGACAACATCGCCTGCCTTGGGAGACCAGTTGTCCCTGATGTACTGTCTACACTCCCTCTGGACACCGGGGCCGGCTGCCATCGATATGGCCCTGCTTACACCCTTGTCCATGTCTGTTACGGTACAAAATAGTACATGTAGGTTTAGTTTTACGACAAAGTTTTTTTTACAGTGTGATGTAAAGGCATTGATTTCCATTTTCACAGGTTCCTTATAAATACAAACAATGGCCTAGTGCCAAACAACATATCCATTCCAACTTGGAATAAGTTGTCCCTATCATAAACAGGAAATTGGAGATTTCAGACTTCCAAGTATGCAATCCTCGGCTTCATGAAGTCCCTCCATGTCGACCTCCTATTCCCGTTGGCTATCGGACAGATTCAGTCTAGCCACCCGAAACAATACGTCCTAGTCTGAAATTAATCACGGAAAAAATTACAATCCCTTGGCTGATTTGATAGGACCTACCTAGATTATTTTGTGAAGGGTTGACGATGGCACCAACTTGCTCCATGGTGATGTCTCCCATCTGAACTTGTACTATGACGTCACGAATGTGAAGTTCAGTCTGACCGGGCTGAGATGTACAAGAGTACATCACAGGAACCGTGTGACCTGAGGCCTGATACAAGATATAATTAGCATGTGTTATACAATCTCTATCTGTCAGGGGCCTATATGGTGTCCTTCTTGATAGAACAAAATCCAATCCCAGAACTACCAATAGGAGCTCAGAGTTCTTTATCAGCATGAAAATCAGTCCAATAGAAGCTCAGGATTTTGTCACTATGAAAACCAGTCACCACAGCCTCCAGCATTATGATCAGTCTGGCAATAACTTGTCCATGTTAGCACATATGCATAAATCAACAGGATTAAAATGTTCTCAATTCTTCTGATTTAGACTAGAGATGTTGGCTGTCGGGCTTCTAGTAGCCTGACCAATGGATGGGCTGCTTCAAAGTTGTTTTTAAAGATATATAGCTGGTTCACTAAGACAAATCTGGAAAAGATCATACCCCCAGCTACACCGTACCTCTACATCCGAAGCCGCTGATTCGCCTACACTTCCATCCGATGACTCGTTCCCAGACACACTCTCCACAAGGATGACACACCGGAAGTCCTGTTCTACAGACTGTAACACATCACGGCCTTCCCCCTCCGCCAGGTATTCGTATATCCCTGGATGTTTTGTTGGAGAAAAAAGAGCTCTCTCGATATGTACTAAAGTTACGATCAGCACTGGCCTGCTGTAATTTTAATTCTAATTGTTTCTATGATGATAGTACCACAATTGATACCTATTCTATATAGATACACAAAGAGATGCATAAATGCTGTTGAAAGCCATCCATACAGGCTAATATGGCGGTAGCCGCTTGTGCTGTGTACCTGTCCTTGGTGCTGAAATCATAATCACAATAACACGCTATCAGACAACGAGTCACACTACGCACTCTTAAACGTAGCCCACAGGTTACCCGTTCTGTCCGCATACATCGTGCACGGTATAATTAACGGTACTGAAATTCTACTGGTCAAATTGTTCAGCCTGGAGGTATTTTTGAACTAAAAGTGGCCCAATATCTATGATTTCTATTTGCTCTTTAAACCATTATCAGCGATGACAGTGACAGCTCCTAAAGGGCAAGAACGTTAACGTTGCAAGAAACTTCATTTTCAAACCAGGAAATAAAAAAAAAATATTTTGCGATGGTTTTAAAATGGCTATATTCTCGATTTTTTCAAACTTACCTCCAGATCAGAAATGTTTGCTACTTGATACAATGTAGACAAATGATGTTAATAGCTGGAGGTATAATTGTAAAACAAAATATAGAGCAGGTATTTAGTAAATCTATCAATTACTAACCTGGCTTGAAACTCTGCAGCACATCAGTCTTTACGGACGCTGCTACATTCTCCAAGAAGACCTTCGCTTCACTCACACCTTCGCTGGTTCCGCTGACAGAGAACCCTGCGCTGTCTGGCTTGACTCTCACGGAGAAGGACTGTTCAACTTCCCGCATGACATCACCATGGTACTGTAGCAGTAACTTGGCACACCCTTCAACAATGTCTACTCTCATAACGGTCGTCTCGGTGGGTGGAAGGCTGCTTTCCCGCTGTTGTGTTGCTGGTTTCGCCGCCTTTGGACGGCTAACAGCCCCCACCAAACCCGATGACCGCGGTAACCGGTCGTCGCCATGACGTGAGCGGGTCGACGCGACTCGTATGACTACGCTGTTGGTGGCGACCGCTTGCTTTAAGTCTCCATATTGGTCTGCGTCTGCCTGTCCACCGGGTACGAGGTTCTCCGAAACGTCATCTAAACAAAAAATTAAAAAGATAAGATATTGCCATGGCTGTTTTTTTTAGAACATCCAATTCGATATCCCCTGAGGAAATGGCAAATATGCATTGTAGACATACTCTCAGACAGACGGTAAAATCAGGTGAAATATCTAGTCTGCCGACACGATCTATGGACATAAATGAATACGTCTAGAATAGGATTCTAACAAAGTTTCGTTGTATTCAGTACTGTATGCCACACGAGAAGACATATCCTTACTGACCTGTTTGTACTAAACCCCCTTCGTCCTCCTCAATTTCATCGTCAGAGAGGTGACGTGACCACGGCCCAACTTGTAATCTGGAGCCGTGGAACAGGTGCTGAGGGTGGGCCAACACGTTCTGGGCCACTGTGGTCGTAAAAGTGTAAAAATGACTATTGGGATTCTGAGACAATACTACATACACAAAGCATGAGCTGATATTAAATTTTGAGGCCAGCGATTTCCTTTTTGCCACCGTATACAGAGCCAGAGGTTTTGTTTTGGTGTATACATGTTTGTTCGTGTTTGAAAGTTTTTGTATGTCTGTAGTTATATGAATGCAGTAGGGTCACATGAAGTTTAACTGAAAAGGTCAAATTAGAAGTCAAAATGTCACCCCACAGGCTGGGAGGAAGTGAGGTCAAATTGGAGGAGGAAGTGAATGGTATGGTGGTGGAACTCAGGAACTCGAAGAATACATATGCGCAACAGTGGGAGATGCACACAATAATGAATAAAGCAAGAACTTAAAAAACTGTAGGTAGTTCACGGAGGTATGAAATCCCCAATTGCGTGTTGAGCTTTGTCTTCGACTTCCTCTTTTACATCATACTGTATAACGCAACCAAGAAAAGGAAGTGACATTTATCCGACATACAAACAAAGGAAACGAGACTTATTATACAAGCTATCTATGATATATGTACAAGCGTTGGTAAGCTTATGAATATTCGTCTCTTTTAGTCTTAGAAAAATTATTGGTTTCACGTAAACATTACTGGCGCCCCATATATGCTTTGGGGAGGCAAAAACGTAAGATAATTTACGTCGAAGGTACTGTGTTGTTCGATGGTGGAGGCTAGCATTCGGCATAAGCAAACAGCCGGGCGACGTGGTCGACTCATACGGAAGTCTTACCTGACTCATTCACAAAGGTCACCACAGCCTGTCCGGGCCCCAGTAGACTCACATGACTGACAGGTCCGCCACACGACTCGTTTTGGAAATACTGGACGATAAAGTCCTGTAGAGACGGCAGCTCAGGGAGCCCGCGTACGAAAACCTCACGGGCAGACATGTTCCTGTGTGCCGGTAGCGTTCATAGAGCCTCAGGGAGCAAAGTACCTCTTAAACAAACAGACAAAGGTCAGTCCAAATATAGGTAAACGGACTTCCTCAAAGCCGGGTTCATCAAACACATATTTTTGCAGCCAAGGGGCCGGTCACCTCGTCGAGCGATTGTCGCACGATCGCAAACTAAATGCCATTCTTGGGATGCTCATGCATGTGTCGCACAAAATTAAACTGTCTTCGTACGAAAAAGGCTGTTTCAGTGGTTGTTTCTGTCACAGCCGGCTTGAAAATCCCACGATATTAAAACACGAATGTGACCACGCCGTAAACTACTAAATACAAATGATTGGCCACGAAAGAAATTTCTGTGAAGCAAAATGAAACAAGATTTGAAATGGTTGAAAAATCAGCAATAGAGTGAGGTTGTGGCTAAACTGTAAAATTACACAACTTGAGTAGCTTCCCGTTTCCATCAATGCATGGTCATGGTTCGGGGATTGGCCTCTTAGATACCCCAGTAAGAAAGAGGAACTAAATGACGGCATGAGTCCCGGAGAATGTGGGAAGCAGAACAAGAAGTAGAAAAAGGGAAGTGCAACTATGACGATACGGAATGTTGTTTTATAAAGGGAATGCGAAAGAAAGCGAGAAAGCATCGACTCGCCATGATGTATTGAAACGATGTTTATTTGTCTCCCAGCATTAAAATTCCAGTTTTCTTGGCAGGACACGGATATGGAAATTACGAGACATAGTCTATTTCAGCATGTACCACAAGGTTCCTCTTTTGTTCCAGGTAACATACAATGTGTCGTGGATTCTACCACAGTCAAATCATAATGCCGGGGATCTACGACCAAGGTTTGCAAAACTGCACAGGAAAGTCTATTTATTGACTACAAAATAATGCCCGGGCATCTTTTACTCTCTGTCCCAAACTTCAATAAATGAATGAATGAATGAATGAATATTTTCGTGTCATATGGGCTTATAAGACACCGGAACATAAACATACGTACAGAAATCATAGAAACATAAATCCAAGTCCAAATCAAAGGTCAAACTAAAGACATGAGATAAAGGACTCATTACAACGTTGTACATAACATAATTGGTACATAAAAGTCAAAAGTACATAAAGTCAACATAAAAGTACATAAAGTCAACTGAACTTTAACATATGAACGAGACAATTTCAATTTTCAACTTTATTCATTCATTCAATCAACTTTGCCGAATGTCCATGATGGTAACCTTCTGAATTGCACTGATTTTACAAATCTTCAAGTAGACAATATATAATACACAGCAATGACACAAGTAGATAGACGGAACATGAACATGGGCACACAAGGCCACTTATGAATCAGTCTGGATTTTGCTATTGTACAATACAGGCAGAATTGTTTCGTCTACGAGTTCATGCCTTTGGACCAGTAAATTAAATGCTTCCTGGGTTTGAATTGACCTTAACGTCGCATCTGAACCGATCAAGAGCTGAACCAATCCGTTTTACTTCGTAAACGTTATGAGATACTGCGGGTAAGCCTGTGCGTCATGAAAGACGACAAATGTTGTCGGCTTGTTCGTGGCATCCACGGTGGAGTCGTAAAGCAGTCCGCTGGAGTCCTGCCTGCGCGGCGGAACTGGCATGTTCCGGGTGCCCCTGGTGCATTCTCCCGTCAGTACTTTCGCCAGGTACATTTTTTTCCGTCCCTGTGAGTCCGGGCTGGAGTACCTGTCGTGCGCGGAGTAGGACGCGTTCACCGCGAAGTACGTCCCCTTCCCGTACGCTGTCCCTGGATGGAACAAAGAAGCATGCAGGAGTGTCACGGAAACCGCAAGGACAGAATTGTGAAACATTGAAGTACTAGTACTGTTATGTAAATGTTTATAGTGCTGAAATCGGTAAAATAAATCTAGTGTGCACCATGCAGCATCAACGGTAGTGTTTTATCACCTATAGCTACGTACATGTACATGCACTGAAGTCTCAGGGTATTGAAATCTCTCAGAGATTTCAGTGTATGTACCCATGATAGTGCCTGCATGAATACACTATGCAGTAACGTTATAGCTAATATAAGATGACATTCCTAAAACAAAGTTTCGTCAGTTCTTTCATTCAAACGATGATTTCTTAGTCATCTTGAAGTGTTGAGATGTTCCCATACCGTGCTGCCCGCTGTAGCGTCTGTTGAAGCCGTTGAGGTTGATTTCCCGGCATGCCTCTGCGTTGGTGCCGTGCCAGAGCTCCTTCTCGATGGGTCTGGAAAATGATGTCGTCATTTAATTTCTTCATACACATCGTTTAAACTTGAAATACCACACTCTCATTACGATGTAAAACATGGTAACTTCAATCATATACAGCCCTATTTACCTCTGTTTACGGAGGTTTTGGGTTTTTTTTTTGTCTATGCGTGTATTTCCTTGTGTGTAGATGTTTGAATGCGGTAATATGGCAGGAAAAGGGAGGGGAAATTTTGTAAACGCAGATTGACCTTAAGGTCAAGTTGGCAGTCTAAATGATCTCCCCTCGGGCCAGAAAGACGTGAGTCTGCCCATGCAGCTACAATCTCCTTGGTTCATAAAAAAACTCCGAAATATGATCATCAAATATGCTCTCCGGGAAATACGGTGTATCCAAATTCCTCTCCCTTTGGACCTATCATCCACATGTAAATACATCCCCTAATATGGAAATAGGGTTAGAAGCCAGGAAGGACCATACAGATATATAAGATACAAGATAGAATTTGATACATACGTGGTTGAGTTCCGAGATAACATGTTCCTCTTCTTCACCGAGAACTGTTCCCACAGTGCCGGGGCCTGCACTCTCTCGATAGAGAGGATCCTAACAGAACCACAGCTGGACCGGAACTTGCTCCGAACCTGGCTGTACTCTGGAGAGCCAGGGTTCAGCTTCACCATGTGACACACTTTAGGCCTGTTGGTGTTCCGGTCGTGAGGCTGAGGGTCCCATGTTTCTGGTACTGATCCAACTGAATAGGCAAGAAAAGAGTGCTGTGGTTTATTGTGGTTTACCTCTCATTATAGCTGCCTACCCATGAGTGAACGCTATCCGTCCAGGAGAGGGTACCAGTGTATAATATTGACTTAGGAATACATCAACGTACAATTACATAAGATTACATTACATGCAATAACGAGACTTACGTGTAAATCGTAAGTGCTTAAGTTTTTCATGTCCCTCATGTACTTTAGTAGTCCTTGCTAGCAATTCTGTGTGATTACATTGTTTGTAACTCGTGTGGTACTCAGTGTTCCATACAGTGTTCTGTATGTGAACGTTGTTCTGATACTGTTTGTTTTTGACTGTTGAAGTGATGCAAATTGCTAAGACAGGAGCAAAAGGATCTACCTACAAAATGTGTCACAAAAGTGGCGAATAATAGTACATAAGGTAGCCGATACAGTGAAACTCACACAGTCATCTAAATAGCCAAGCTAGTAGGTAGCGTTATAAGAGTTATGCTTCTCTACCAAGACACCGCACCTCCATCGGAAGTCAAATCCTCCCTGACGATGTCGTAGGTTGTTCCCGATGACAGCACAGTCAGTGTCAGGCCGTGGATGTCCACCACACACAGCTCCCCACCGGTGATGCAGTACGCCGTTTGCTGATCCGCCTGGTAGATCTCCTCTGTACGGTCGTTATTGTCTGTGTCAAAGGGTCGACATTCACCGCTGGGTAGAACGTAGTACCTTGGGTAGAGAATATCAGAAACAAAATTGAGTAGAGTGTATATGTAAAGCAATACCCACCAGATGAACTGATTTTGTGACCTTCCAGTTCACATACCTCCGGGAAGTGTTTGGGGTTTTCGTGAATGTAAACTGTAGAGGGAATTGCATGGTATAACTTATTCGGGGATTATACTACTTCCTGAATTCCTCCACATACCGCCCACTTGCTCCCACTTATAGCTACCGTGTGCTGGGTCATCGTCAGGCGTGACCTCCATAAAAATCAACAGTCAAGATTACCTCCTACCCACGATGCAACCGAGGGAAACAAAACCAAAACTCGGCCACCCAAAAACAATACAATACCCAGAAGCAATCATCATGAATGTGATTTCTCATAACCTTTTTGTGTAGTTAATTATGTAATACTCTTCTCACCACTGATAGCGGCGCAGTCCCAGGATGTCTCTCCGTGCTGTCCTGTTCTCACTTCTGTCGGCGAGAAACATCCGCACGACAGAGGCCTCCGCGGATACATCACAGGACCCTTCGATATGATAACAGCCATCGTTGTCTTCATCTGTCGTCATAAAGAGAAACAAGAAGAAATCGGAGATTTCAAATCTCTGGATTTCGAAGAAATGACGGATGTTGTATGTCCCACCCACGTGCTGTCAACCTACTCTGCCCTGACAAACATACATATTAAGTTTTACAAACCCAAAGAAAAAAATAAACTATTGTAATTGAAAAAGAATACAACATACCCGAATGTCTCTTAATCTGTATTACTTCAAGAACACAAAAGAGTCAAAGAACACAAAAAGAAATCTGTAAATTACCTATCGTGATCGTGACTTTCTGTCTACGACTGTAGACTTGAAGCATCCTCCTCTCTGCGGCCGACAGTTGCAGTACTGCAGGATCAACGATGATCTCATGAGTGGAGTAGTTATCCACCATCTCCTGAACCCTCCTTTTGGCCTCTTCTACACTGGTCTCGTCAGGGCCGAAGAAGTGTAGTAGCAGTTCGTCTGCCGGGTGCCCGTCTATCAGCCGATCCAGAGTTGCGTCATATGCTGGGGGAGGATGTAAAGTCATACATTCAAAACCTTCCCCCGACCACCAAGAAACCAAGGTTGGCTGAAGTTCGGGAGCAGTCTGGCCAGATTTAGGCCATGCCTACCTTTCTGTATAGGAATTGAATCCAATTTGAGTTAAATTTGAGTCAATTAAATTTCAGTCCCGAACACGCCCCGAACACTGCTTACCCACTCCCGAACACTAGCCAACCACGAGCCAACAATGGCCGAACCTTCCGAAGGTCTCACTTACAGTGGAGACGAAACAAGATAATAATACATCCTAGTAGACAGACATCTAGGAAATGTTAGGGTTTTTCAGGAAAGTATCGGAACAGTGGAGATTGCTCAAAAACTCACGTTGCTTAAAGTATAGGTATCACCCATCTTACCATTGCTTCTCTTGAACATCTCCGTCCTGAAGGCCTCCAGGATCTTGCCCTGCTGTACAACAATTTTCACAAGTGTCAGCTTGTTTCCTCCGACGTGCTGGGCGAACTCCACAATCCCCCTGATCATACGTCTGGCGCACTTCTCTGGTGCTATTCCAAATCCTCCTGGACAGTGGACAGAGTCTTTGTAACGTTATCATTATCCCAAACGTCATGGCATAATTTTGTTACTTCCTTATTACGGAAATTATTGGGTAGCTGCGAGGTGGGTTTGCGTGTCTGCTTGTCCAGACAGCGTAGGTTAACAGCACATGGATGGGGAAGATTGACAGACAGATAACAGCAGGTCAAAATGTCAGACACAGAAATGGCTCTGCATTACGAACCCAGGATTGCATGAGGAACCCTCAAATACCAACTGGAAGTCTAAAATCTCTTATTTCTTGGTATTAAATGAAGGAACATTTATGTAAATGCATCATGACATGTTTGTGGAGAACGTGGCGTAGGTAACATTCTATATGAAAATAGAGGGCCATAAACCAACAGGAAGATTCTTTTATTCTATACAAGAATAGACGTGTTAAGTGTAACAAGATGACCAAAAGGAAGCTATAGATTGTTGACGTACCTGTGCCAATGGCCGGTAATGCGACAGAACTGCCTCCATGGTTACTGGCGAGACAGAGACAATTCTTGACATCACTCCTGAGGTGTTTCGCATCCGGAGATGTCAGGTACAAAATCACGCCACATGGCAACCGTCCACCTTCTGTATAGATAAGTAAATGGAGAAAATACATGAAAGGCGATAACTCAAATATGTGAGATGATTTTTACCGACAGAACAAGAAATTGGAGATTCAGACATCCGGAAAGTGTTTCGGATTTCCGTGAATGCGCGGGAACTGCAGAAGAATGTACGTGGCGTAATTTGATTTAGATATTACATAGTCAACACTCCCTGAATTTCTCCATGTACCGCCAAATTACTCCCATTCTTTTGGGACGTCACATTTGGGCTTAACTTAATTCCCCGTCAAACAAATACACTTAGCCACCGACTCTTAGTGCAACCGTGTCTGCCGAACAAGTATACAGTTATGATACACAGAGATATACTCGTACACCCAAACCAATAACCATGTACCCGGAGGTAATACAAGATTTCGAGTTGTCTAGGAGTCGTATTTACGCCTATTTCTTTTATGATATTTTATACCAATACAATACTCGTGATGTCCATCAACTTCTCCAACAAGTGGTCACAGGTGTAAGGACTTTGACTTACCTACAGCCACAATGTCGCCCCCTCGCGGCAGCCCTTCCGTCCTGACGTACTCACGGCACTGCTCCAACACGCTGGGTCCTGCCGCTTCGGAAACGGTTCTTGCTATTCCTCGGCTGTGATCTGGATGTGCGGTATCGTTGATTTTTACATCAAATAAAATATAACTTACGTACATCATACCTAACCCGTTCAAGGAGACATTCCCATTCACGGAGAACAGTACTGGGACGTAAACCAGGACGGGGGGCGGTAACGACTTTCGATGAACTTTGACCCAGTGCTGACGTCACACGTCTACAGTACTTGGGTCAGATAGCTGATGACGACCGAGAGACTCGGTCGAAATTCCGGTGAGTCAAATTTCTTTCAGTTGGAGAACAGCATATTTTTTGGCAAAATACTGGGACTTGTTATTCAGTCATACGAAAGAAATGTTATCGAGCATTCATCACAGTATGCTGTCTATCAAATATCATCTATCGTAACGTGGTATTACCAACACACGTGCCAACAGAGTATGAGATTTCTTTCAACTCCCGTTTGCATCGTATCGAAGGCAGTGGCCTATTGTCAGAGTAACTGATAGGGTGTACATTTGTACATGAAGCTGATTTGCAAGTTTTTTACTACTCCTTACCCAGAATATTGCTGATAGGTACGACGATGACTGCGGCAGTTTCTGTCGTGAGATCACCCCGCACGGCCTGCATAATGAGCCCGCCAACGCGCAGCTCACAGCTGTTCTCGTCACACGACGAGGGGGGCGTCGGAAGGGCTGCGATATCCTCATTCTAGCCGGGAAACCGTGGTACAACAATATTGGTCATTCAAAACAAGAATGAATCGCTATCTGCATACAGCGACAATAGGCTTTGGGAAATTTAATTCCAAATAGTTGATCAAAAACCACGAAACAACGGAATAAAAAGTTCGAAGTGAAACATTTCAGGTTTTACGGAGGTTATTAGAGAATATTCCCCCTTAAGCTTTGGCAACACTGTTGTGTGACTGTGGTGAGTAGGATGTACATAAACTCTCTTACCTCCATCGCACTGAGCGAACACATGTCATCAGCAACGATCACGCACTGTTGGTCACGTTCTATGTCACGCAATTGGCCTGCTGTCTTCTCTTTGGCGATAAATCGATGAAAGCCTTGTAGAGATACAAAAGAACAAGAAATTTGAGAGCTTTAATATAAACATAGGAAAATATTTTTGATCAGCACCTTCGACATAAATAAAGTGTAAAGAAATAGCATCCAAATTTGGTGAAATTACTTCTGCCATGTAGCGATACGAACTGTATCGAACTAACAATGTAGAAAAACGACCTGTAAAATTATGAAAGAGGATTTATTGAGAAAAGACATTACAACAGCATCCTCACCTCGTAGCTGATCAGCATTCTCCACCGTAAGCACTGCAGTCCTGACCGTGGCCGCCATTTCTTCCAGGCCTTCCCTCGCTTGGCTAATGCCTTTCGCAGTTCCACGAATAGAGAAACCGGTTTTGGTGTTCCTGATTCTCACTTCCTCCATCGACAATTTTCTCCCCACTCGCACGATGTCGTCTGCTCGGTAGGTTTGCAGGTAGTTCGCCATCCCCTCACCGACGTCAACCTCGCCTGACGTCATCTCTCCCATTCTCGCCTCGTGTGCTGCAAAAATATATTTGTCAATCGGAGATTCCAGACTACATGAAAGTATTTTGGATTCCTGAACCTGGCCTTTTGGCCTTCAATGATTTTGCCTTTGAATCTTCCACCACCCATGTGCTGTCAACCTACTTTTGAGTTAATTCCATTTCCTGTGTCTGACCATTTGATCTCCTTTCACTCTGCCTACCCAATCCCTCCACCCACGTGCTGTCAACCTATTTTGTCCAGACAGCCACATAACCCCACAACCCAGCCACCCAAAACAATGCTTGGAACCGATCAAAGGAGCCGGACATAGTCGCTGTACGTCTCTGTAGTGAATAGTTTTGAACTGATGAAGATAAACAATATACGAGGATACAGTATAGAGTTTTACTTAGTTAACACAATTCTTATGGAATCATTTTGACTGTCATGCTCTGTAATATAAGCAGAAGCTAGTGGCACAGACATGATACATTCACACCCAGAGTCAACGACGTGGTCAGGTTCAATCAGACTCAGACTGTGAAAGAAACTACCACTGACAGGGATCTAAAATAGGCCGTCCTAAAACAAGTCAGCTGAATTTTGTACGACACATGGACAGCTATCTCGAGAATGCTTCGAGTTTGTGATCGTACGATGATCGTATGATCGTGCGACGAATATGACCGGTTCCTTACCTGTTGTATTTTCTGTCACTCCTTGTTGATGTTCACCATTGTTTGTGACCAGATCACGTGGACAGGGCTCGATTTTTACTCTCGCGCCAAAGAAGAGGATCTCCGGCTCAGATGTCACAGCTGGTGCCACTGTGGAAAGGCAAAATATTTCGTCATCAAGCGTGAATAGAACCTTGACGCATTTTGCTAGTCAACTGTTGGCATACAATGGGAATAACAGCTCACCAGGTTTCACTTCTCGTTCTGCTTTCGCAGGTTAAAGGGGAACTGTTTTCAGGGGACACAAACACAGGACAATCAACCTTAATTCTTTCCTTCATGAAAACAATAATGTCTGTCACCTGAATCTAGTGTAATTTCTTTGTCAGTTACCTTCTAGCCATGAATATTGTAAACCATGTACACACTAGTATTTTCTATGCATGCCTTATTTGAATTGAAACGCTATATAACCTGGATGGTTATTACAACCTTGTTCTATATGACATATTATAATATGACTTGTTTTTATTTGCAATATGTAAACAAGACAGCGCACAGTGGCGCCGCACGTAAGCGAAAGGATAATGGTTTATATATAAAAAAATATAGAAGACATGTAACAGACATATGCAACAGGAACAGGAACATCTGATGTACAGAAATCACCGACGCAAAAGGGCAAGACTAAAGGCAGCCTTTTCCGTAACAAGACAGATTTATGTTGTACGGCACGACTATCGCAGGAATGTCCTCAGTTTGCAATCGCACGTCGATCGTACGACAAACGTGACCGGGACCTTTTCAAGTCTGTCGAGGAAGCGTATCACCCGACTTACCGCTCTCCTCTGCGAACGTAACGATGGCCCGTCCTGGTCCCAGCAGTCGCACTCCCAGGACCGGTCCGCGCCTGTCGAAGTACGCCGTCAGTTCGTCCTGCAGGGCCGGCAGATCGGGAAGACCCCGGAGAAGAACCGCCGTCCCGGCCATGGTCTACCGCAGAGCTTTGATCTCTCACGCGATACTACACCGACAAGACAACAACGTCTATCGGAAGTCGCAGGACGGAGACCCAGGGACGCCTGAGGTTAGAAATCGGCCGGGCGTACTTCTGAGGAATGACTGTTCCATAGCCCAGCTTATATTTAGGGCCTTGGGGGACAGTTTCGATGTAAGTTTTACTCACCAACATGTGATTGCTATACGTTCTACTTGACTGAATCATTCTTCCCACAAAACCCCCACATTTTTGTTTTGAACAATGTCACTATTATGAAAGCAGTAAAAAAAATTCCCCGTCTATTTCCCTATTATAAATCTGTGTGCAAATGTTTACATTGGTTACATTGGTACGGATCATGCATGAACCTTTGTGAGGGAGTGATGATTTACTGAAGGAATGTAAACAATGTATAGCTTTACTAGCCTCCTCGCTCAAGAGCGTTGATGATCCGTCCCTTAAGGTCAATGACCTCATATCAAATCTAGAATTTCCCCATGTGCTGAGACTGTTAATATTTAAATTAGACCGGTATTTCCATGTTCATAATTATTAGACTGGTATTTCCCAGCGCAATGATAAGACATTGACAGATATCTGTTATCTATATTGATATGAATTAAGACCTAATTTGCATACCTTACTTGCATAATTAATACGAAAATGCTATATAATTTCATAATGGTGAGGAATTTCATACTAACCGAATTTGGAAGTCAAATGAAGGTGAACATCATTGAACATAACCTATTGAAATCAGAGCCTCCTTTGCATAATTTATGAAGAAAGGCTAAAATTGCTTACTTTGTTAAGACTTTCCTTGGGTGGAGAATATAATCATTCATACAGTGAAAAACATTGCAGTTATTCAGTCATAAATGTTACGATCATCTTACGAAGGTATGAGATCGTGGTACTCTTGTTTTAAAATATGTAGGTTGAACATATGGAATTTAATTCTGTCGCAAACCTAAGAGCTTCTAGCATGAGTGTCAGCCTTGTTAGCTTTCGTCCGCTCTCCAAGATCCGCTCCCCGCCAACAAGACTTGTCGGCGGGGAGTGGATCTTGGGATCTGACGAAAGCTAACAAGGCTGACACTCAGGCTAAAGAGCTTCATCGTCCAAACGTATCACAATAAACACATGACCAGTTTCACAGAGTAACATGAACGGCCTGTCGGGGAATTTTGAAGGGGAACAGAGCAGCTAACTTTACAAACAGGCGCCTTTGTTATGCTTGTCACTTTTTTTTTAATCAAGGCAAATGAGAAGTGTAGGTGTTCCCCAATCACAACAGGTGGCACCATTAGTAAGGCACACATGCCGAGTCAGTCATACATACACAGTAGTTAACGTTTTAATACAATCATGGACAAAGACCTTTCATAGAAAATTCCACTAATTAGTAATAATAGGTCATGAATAAATCAAAAATGTATAATCATCATTCCTTACATGGGTCAATCTGATTGAAATGATACAACGTTTGTACAGTACATGTATGGAATGTTTTACAAATAAAACATGTATGGTGTGTGAATACATAAGGCAGTAACTTCCATGTGTCTGACTATCTATAGCTATCCTTCTCTGAACCTAAACATATATTAAACAATATACATATCAGAAAACTATTCGGATTAGTCAAGAGGAATGTCACCAGAACCAGACAAACAAGGGTGTGATTGAGAAATAGGTCCCAGAGCGTCCACTGCAGCTTGTACATTTCTCCACCAGTTAGCTACCATGTCAGTTTTTATGGGTAGGTTCATTTGTTGTTCTGCAGTGGCTTCTTCCGCGCCTTCTTCGTAATCTATTAGTGTCTGTAAAGCATCATTAAAGCATTGCATAGAGTTGTGTAAATCGGATGCATAATAGAGATACGCCACGCCCATCAGAGAAAGCAAGCAAGCTAACACAAAGTCACCTCCAAAAATGTGAGCCATTGGACGGCAAGCCCGTAAAGAACTAGAAACATGAACAAACAGCGGTGCGTTCAACGTCAGGAACATTAAAAAGATCGATAAAGTTTGCCGGCAGTGTTTTCAAAGACTCTAACAGTTCAAGGGTTGCAAAAATCCACTCGATACCCTTACTTGCGTTGCCATCAAGGGTGTGCAATAGACCGATGAATGGTAACATGTAGATATCACAATCGTGTCCATAGCGGAGACGATATACGTCGAGAAGTCTCTCATATTCCAGAACCAGTTTGCTTGTTTCTGTTCTTCTGTTTGGCTTGTCAGTACGGCTTTCTGACTTGTGTTCAGCTGAAGATGACAAACGAGTTAGGCTTCCGGGGGATAGCAATGCGGGAAATACATTTTGAAGGATGTTCTCAGTGATCATTGTAGCGTACGCCAAGCCATGATAAGAGACAAAATGTACACAGTCGCGTAAGATGTCAGTGTGAGGCTCTTGGCGGTCAAGCTCTAACACATACCAAAGCAGCTTCTTATAATACCATGCTGCCTCAGGCATCCTTTTCTCTTCTATACATTTAACTGCCGAAACATAACAGGCGTTAATATGAAGATGAGCGGCAAATTTCAACGCCATTCCCGCATCAGCAGCTTGTTGCACCATACCAAAGTGCCTGCTTGAGTTCTCGCTTCCGTCCATCGCCGAGATTGCTATTGCCCCTAAGCTGTAGTAACCATACGCGCCGCGACTCAGTGACGCACGGCTGCATGTTCTTGCGTTTTCCATCATGGCTTTGGCCATTTCATGATTTGACAACTCCTTGTGAGACCGCGAAAGCAACAGAAAACAGTATGACATCAACGGATGCGCACTGTGGCTGCCATATAATGTCTGTAAGTATTTCAAACCGAGTTCCAGGTGAAAGACGCATTTCTCATAGTTTTTCAAGTTGAAGTAGATCCCGCCAACAACCAGGTCAATTGTGTGAGCCATTCTGGAGTACACACTTGAAGGTTCCTCATCACTTCCCCATTTCTCTTTGATCTTCATGACTTGCTCAAGGGAAGACTCGGCCTCGGCAAAGTCTCCTGCTATAGCCGGTAAGAAGGCTTTGAGGACACACATGATGGCTGAATCTTCTTCACCCTCGGTCGAGCTGTGAACGGGCGAATGTTCCGTAGAACCGTCACTAGCGGTGTCTTCATTGGCACGTTCCCTCAAACGAAAAGGGTTCTGTCCAAAAGCGCTAGCGAGAAGACCGGGGAAGTCAATGCTGTTATCATTGATAACATCCGAAATGGCCGAAAGACTGTCACTGCTATTCATCAGTACATCTTTCATGTTGCTGTAGCGATGTGTAAGTGCGTAGATTTGTAGTAAGTTCCACAAAGCTACACGGTTCCCTGGATTATCCTTCAGCACATCTAAGAAGCATTCCTCGGCCTTGTCATACTCGAAGAAATCAAAATACATCAGTCCTCTTATCAAAGGACTGTTGTCGTAGATCCCTGAATCTGGGAAGGAGCTACTAATCATTCCTTCAAGTGTTGAATAGCCACTCTCGTTGGCATTTCGAATGACAGTTTTCATGGTTTCATGATACGGATACGATGTAAAGTAAAATCGGTGAAGCATGTCAGGGTTCTGCTGAAGGTAGAAGAGTTGCCCTGTTTTAGGAAAGTTGGTGTTCTTCTGTTCAAACTTAGGAAGTGTCGAGATCAGTTCCTTCTGTCCCCTGTTTGCCACGTACGTCTTTAACCGCAACTCATCGGCAATTGCAGCAGCTATCCGAATGTTATGCCTTACAAGGCTAGTGATAAGACCTCGTTGTTCCAAATATAGCAAAATATCTTCAAGTCTATCACACTTGGTACTCGATAATAAGCCTATGCTTTGCATAGTGCAGCTGATCAACCGGAAGATCATTTTTTTCACGTCGTAGGCACAACCAAATAGGAGACCAAAACCAGATCTAGAGGGATCGTGCAACGCTGTGGGGTCAAAAAGGTTCACATCTTCTGAAAGTGTTTGAAGCGCCATCTTCTGACCCACAGTGGTGTTGTCAACGTCACTCACTGGAGAGTCTAGTATGTCGAATACTGCTTGTCTGTACTCGTCAACCAGCGATTGATCGCCTTTGATCAATGTTGCAGTACGGAGAACATCCGCAAGGTGATATCCTTCCCTCAAGGACCGGTTCATTGTCTGTACATCTGCCATTTCCCGTGGAGTCATGATGAGTTCAAGGCCCGGTTTTGTATCCGTCTCATCGCGCCCAAGGGGAGTCTTGCTCGCCCAAGGCATGCAGCCGTCAAACGAGAAACCATGGGGTGTTACAGAATCGTAAAACTGTTCTTTGCTCATATCGTTGTAGTCGCTAAGCTCTTCAATACACATGGATGGGAGGATAGTCTCACCGAGGTTCAGAACTTTGAGGTGTAGCAAATACGTCATTGAGCGGAAGTAAGCCTTCTCGTTGTCCAGGCGTTCCCGTTCTTCTAACAGTACGGCAAACTCCAGGTCTGAGTATGGAGTCATCTCTTCTCTTGCCAAGGACCCTAGTCCAATCGCGGCGTAATTACATGGAGGGGGACCCAAGACAAGAAAACATTCTTGAATAAGGTCGGAAACGAATGCTTTCATTTCCCGTGAAATCTGTTGATAAAGTGCTCGGATCTTCTCGGCTCTTTTCTCCTCTTCTTCCCTCGTTTTTGCACAATGTAATGGATTTCCCGAATAGTTGCATAACTCGTGTATATCTTGCAGCTGTTTCTGACACCTGAGGCGGATTTTTTGAAGCGTAATTTTATGAGCGACATCATCCTTGCGACTTGAAATTTCGGCATGATCCAAACCAGCTACGTGCTGAAGTAGCAGACTTTCTGTTGATTTGATTCGTTCGATCAGATTCTGCCTTTTGGCCCAGTTTCGACAGCGTACTAAAGCTGCGTTGTATAGTGCCGATGCTTTGGTAAAGTCTCTACCATTCTTGCTCGACACTCCCTTCCTAACATAAGCCTCTCCTAGCAGGACGAAATCTTCTACTTTCTTGTCCCCGTCTCTGTCCCTGAGACCGGGAAAGGGAGGCAGGATGCTCATTGAATTTCCCATTTTGCCTTTGTCTCAAAATTATGCCAATTAAAGGTATAGAAGTTGAGACAATGAGAGTCAAGCCTGGTCGATGTGGGAACTATGGCCAAATTTTGTTTTTCCTGATATCTTCCTCCAGTCACATGGTCTCTATACCTTTGCAAAATTGGAAAACAGTAGCATCAGTTGTACATGTGTGTAAAGCGAACAGCCTAAGAACACAACCAATATATATATAGGGCAGGAAATAGTACAGTACAGGGGTAATCATATGTACGTAATCATATGTTGTTGCATTCATTGTCTAGGTAGCTAAGCTAATTACACATATGAGCAAAATGACTGAAAGTTAACGTTGTCACAACTGCTTGTATCACGTGCATGCAACAAACAACGTATGCAACATATGACGTACACTTCAGCACCAAGGACGTGAACGTGACTGGCATGCAGGGTTGACAAGGATTGCTAGGTGTCGCTTTTGAACTGTAACTATACCGTTAAGGCTGGGTGCTCGACCATGTGAACAATGCCACAAGGAATTCGGGAACTTTACATCGGTTTATACAGCAAAATTCCCAAAACTTACAATATCCCTATCTTCGGGTGTACATCATGTACAACCCCATACATTAAGCATTCTAAAGCAAGAGACCCCTTGTCTAAACTGAGAAGGCATGCAATACGTGGTCAAACGTGTGAACCGGAAATTAAAGTTGGAGGTCTAACGTTTGACTTCGTGGCAACGTTCTTTACAGATTGTGTACTTACTTAGAACACATTAAGTCGTCTTCAAAGCACAGAAATCTCCAACAGATCTTGATGACGGCAAGAGGAATGTCAAGAACCCTAACTAACTGCTGTTAGCACGATACTCTGTCATGGAAACACCTGGTGACGTGTAACGTTGCCTAGAAGTTTGGGGAATCCCCACCAGCATCGCGTGACCATCATGTTTGTCGCTTGCTTCTATGGCGTGATCGCCGCGTGATCGTTGCGTGATATACAGAAACGTTGAAGATTACATTGACGCAAGATTATTGCTTTCGTGTGTAATCCCAGTTCGGTACTCCGTGGGTACATAGTATAATACATAAACAATACCTACCTTCTAGTTTAAGTTTAACGTTACAAGGTTAACGTGTTAGATATATGGCAATTAGATATGTGACTGTAATGTTACATATGAAGAATATACATTAAATGTTTCAATAAACTCAAATGTTTGGTACTCTGAAAAGACTTATAATGTGGTGGTTGTCTGGATGAAATTATATAAATATAAAGTGATAAAAACAAGTTCCAGTTTCGGTGCAGTTATCAGCTTGGAACACGCCCAAGTCATGACTCATTCTTTCAGGCATCAGTAGACAAGAACATATTGTATTACATAGTACTCATTATGTTCTGGTCTACTGATGCCTGAAAGGATGATCTCATGACTTGGGCGTGTTCCAAGCTGATGCAATATTGTTACTGCTTTCAGTTTCGGAGAGTTAACGTAACATGTTCTCCACACAGCTACAGTGTTATTACACCTATTAGATTTTCCACAGTCTTCCCACATCTGCATGTGTATGGCGATCTTCTAAAAAAAAAAGGAATATGCTTTATAATATGGGATTTAGAGCCCTGGAAGACTATCCCTGCTGGGCTAAAAGGTTTCGATGATTTTATCTTTCCCTTTCAAAGTACTATTCAGTAAACATGTTAATGTTACATGTAAATATTAGAGTGTTACATATAAATAACAAGAAATAATTTTCCAATTTATACTCGACAACTTTAACTGAGATTCCAACATTTCAAGGTTTAATGATTTGGGCAAAACTTCCTGATAGCACAAAGCATTGAGCATTGCTGTAATGTGCTTAGCACTAGCAACTGTAACTTACATAATATATATTATCTCCTTGGGTACATAGTATTATAGTAAATGATAATTCCCATAAACAGTTTGTTGGAGGAACAGCGTGCCATCATTAGCCATAACTCTATCATCGCATTTTCCATTGCATTTTCCTGTTACAACCTTGTACATATTGGATAATGTCTGTAAATCATGGATAATATCTTGTATATCTTGGGTAATGTCTCGATATCAAATGCAAGAATCCTTTAAAAAGATTTTGACAGCATAGGATTCTTAACAGAATGAAAAGGACTGAACAGTTATTGCCATTTACTTATCAGAAAGAAATATACTCTGTTTTGTCAAGAAGGAAAATAGTTACAGATGGAAGTATATTCATAAATGTTGGAAAACAAGGCTTTGTGGCCGGTTTGAGGCCAACTCCAACATACAAATATATCAAATGAACAATATCTGTATGCAATTCATAAATTCATGACACCTCACATACACTGACCACATGTGTGAGTTGAACATGGGACAAAAAGTAGCATATTTTATTGGCGCTGTAACATCTGTGTCCATAATATCACCAGGGTCCATAATATCGCCACCTTGAGAAATAGTGTGCTTAAAGATATTTTTACTGCAACATACTTTTGGTATGCACTCCTTCACACATCAAATGTACATATCTAGGGTATGTTGCAGTAAACATATCTTTAAGCACACTGTTTCTCAAGGTGGCAATATTATGGACCCTGGTGATATTATGGACACAGATGTTATACCTTAAAGAAATGTGGTGATTTTTTACCTTTTTCATAAACTGTCTTCAATGAAAAGTTGAGAGTTACATAAATGTTATCAAATATTCTGGGTATGCCTGAGCATCGTGATACACACAGAAAATAGCTGGATTATTAACGTTATTCACAGTGGAATCATAGGTGTCCAGAGGATTCCCTCCTGGTCTAGTAGGAGGAACAATCATGCTGGGGTCTCCCCTGACATACTCTCCCGTAAGAACCTTGGCCAGAAAGAGCCGTTTCACTCCATTAGCATCAGGGGTGGCATATCCTCCTGCTGAGTAGGCAGGATCCCTGGCAAAGTAGGTGCCCTTACCATAGGCGGTGGCTGAAAGTGGCACACAGAATATGCAGTCATACAAGACAAAGTCATTACAAGAAGGACAAGCAGTTCCTGCCCTACTATGTGTAATAAGCTGTGTATTGACAATACTTTAGTCTATATACTTAACTCATCATGCTAAAGCTCTACCACAGTTGGTGACAAAAATTGGTGTTAAAAACGTTCAATGTACATTCTGTAGTATCTAGGCGGCAAACCAAAAGATATTCTGAATGAGTAAATCTGTCCAATACTGGTATCTATGGCCATTTTTTGCACATTTGATACATGTACAACTGAACCGTTTAAAATAGCCCCAAAATAAGCTATGTGATCCCTTTTGTTTATTTTTGGGGGTACCCACTCATAAATAGCTAGAACCAGCCTACGATACAAAACAAGCAACCATTTTCCATCAGCGACATCACATTTTTACCTAACAGACATCAGTATGCTATGGTATAGAATTGATTCAACTTACTACAGCAAAAGAATGCCCAGAAAAATCCAGTTTTGCTGCCCAGGTAATTACATTGTACAACTGATAAAGAGACAGTGAACTATCAAATTCCACCTACCATTCATTCCAGCATAACTTCTGTTGAAGCCATGGTGACATATCTTCACACAGGACTGTGCTGGTGAACCATGCCACAGTTCCTGTTCATTTTGCCTGTAAATGTGGAATTAGGTATGATTGTGTTTGTAGGTTGATTATTGAAGACTGTGATTAATACTAGTATAAATTTCTATATTATTTCTACTAAATTGTATACTAAAAAAATACTATATTCCTATACTAAATGGGAAAATAACATAAATCCAAAAGAATGCTTCTTTTGCTACCATACAAAAGAAAATCTACAGTCCTATCATCAACATAAAGACATACATTACCTGGTGGGGTTTTTCTGACTGAACTTCTCCTTCTGCACACAGTACTGCTTCCAAAGGGTGGGGTTTTGTACCCGCTCAATATTCACCATGTTCAGTCTGTTACCAGTAGGTCCAAGTTTAACATAGACTGTGTTGTACTCGGGTGAGTTTGGGGCCAGTTTTACCAGGTGGCACAGTTGGGGGGTTCCTGTCCTTGGGTCAGTCGGCTGGGGGTCCCAACCTGCAGGCAACCCTGCACCTGATATGAATAAGGTGTCTTAGAAACAAGCAGCTTGGAAAGGTGTTAGTCAAACTGAAAAGGATCAGTTGAGAGCACACATGCTGCATTAGGAGCTTAAAATAACAAGTAAATTTAGCCTCAAAGGTTTTAGCTGTTAACTATAGACCCCGTGGTCAATATCTTGTGTCCAGGTACAGTCTTTGTTGACAAGTACATGTATGTTTAAAAAATAGGGGGTGTTTCATCAAGAACAAACTTTCTTTCCATGTTACATACAATGTATTGTTAGCCTCATGTATATTACCCAGATATCACATATGTATTTTGTTGCACTGGGGCATTACAAACCTACACCAAAGGAATATAAAGACACATTGGAGAAGACTTCAATGTCATGTACATGTGTACTCTCCCTTTCTCTTCTATTGCTTAACTAGTACACAGTTAACTATTTGAATTAAAAAATATTAGCTTTGGGAAGTTAAATGTCGAGGTAGGATCATAATCATAAATAGTCCTGAATATTTATGTACCTGTATCAGCTCTCAAGTCATCTCTGCGGACCTTGGTCACGGCACCAGTCGACAGATTACTCTCCTGTTTGGATTGGAAGTCTAGCTCGTATTTCTCTCCTTCATCTTCATATTGCACCTTTGGTCTCTTAGCCTGGAAGGCCTCCTCAATTTCTGCATTGACCAAGGGGTCAAACTCCCGATAGGAGCCATCTGGCTTTTCGTAACACCTGTTTAAAGGATAGATAATTAGCATATTGAAACATGCACAATATGTAGGCAAGTTGTAAGGTGTTGCTCTAGGAGCCAGGAACATTACAATTTATAATCCAACAAGAAATCAGACATTTTAAACTTCTGGAAAATTTATACTTTACAGTTTTTGTAAATTTATTGTCACAATTTTCATCAGTCAGGCACAACCATGAGATGGACTGACATACATTGTACTTCAATACCATGTACATTGCAGAATCCTTGCAGGCTGAGAGTTTGTAAATAGGTAACTGTGAGGGTGGGCTCACTTCCTCCCAGACTGCTGGGAGACTGTCTGTGGTAGCCAAATCCCCCCACCTCTTACTCCATGTAAATACTTGTGGGCACAAGCAAACACACACATACATACACACCCTAAACAATACCTCTGTACCCTGAGGTAAAAATGATTGTAAACACAATTTCAAGAAATATCTGTGAAAGTGACGTTGCAAATTGAATGGTACTCTCAAAAGTGTCAATGAGTTTATGACTTACCACTGTACATCCTTTTGCAAGGACAGAGCTGATTCAAACTTCCTACTCTCCTCAATCTTGATGCTTAAAACTTCCCAGACTTTGGAGATGACTGATGATGTCATGTCACTGGTGCCCTGGATGCAGATGCGATGGCGTGCACCTTGTTCTGAAATATGAAGGTGAATTAAGATAATCACTACCACGTTACGACACATACATGATTTTTGTATATCATATTTTGGTCATTTTATCATTCCCTGTTTATATTATTACATTCAACATCTAATATGTAGGTCAAACTATGTATACAACTCTTGGCAAAGCAAGACAATTCCTTCCAATTAACTTGAAGATGAACAGATGTGGAAAGGCAACTAATGATTTTCATTTCAGACATATTTGTAAGAGATGTCATTTTAAGTTTTAACACTCAGACAAGTGCCTTGTTTATAGCAATTTATGTGCTTGTAACAGTATTTGGGAGGCTTACCGACAGTGAGGTGTACGTTTCTTTGACGTCCATACGCCACCAGCAGTCTGATTTCCTCTGGTGTGAGCTGAGCTATCGCTGCATTCTCAATCACTTCATTTTTCGACTTCTCTGTCACAAGACCTTCAACCTTCCTTTTGGCAGAGTCAATGCTTCTTTGGTCGGCACCAAAAAAGTTCATCTGTAGGATCTCTGAACGTCCAGACGACTCAGTTGAAGGAGATGTCGGATCAGTTGTCCCATCCCAGGAAGTGAAACCCAGTGTAGATGCCACTTTCTTGGTGCTCGGTCTCAACTTGTTCGAGACATTCCTTGCAACTTCTGCAAAAACATTTTGATCATCACTAGAGGGAAAAATCACTATCGTTTCAAATTTCTTCAAGTACTTGGTATCAGGACATTTCTCAAGAAATTTTGCTTTCACATGTTTGTAGCTAAATTTCGGTACTGTTAGTGTTAGAATTAAGATTAGAATTGAGGTTTAATAATGATTAGAGTTAGAACCAGGTGTCCTGTCTGCAAAAGGTTTGGACAGCATTAAGCATCTTAGCGTAAAATGTCTGGGAAGCATTCAATTGAGTGTTTTGAGCAAATAGCAAGTAGAGAAACAAGCAAATATCTCTATCAAAACATAATTGTGAAGTACACTGTATTTACTTTTAACTGTCTCTAGGACTCTGCTAATCCCAGTCAACTTGACACCCGAGCTCTTTGCTCTGTTGTCCATCTCTGAGTGGAATGCTTGCAGCATTTGAGGCTGGAAGATGGTGATCCGGACCAGACCCAGGGTCTGGGGGTTACACTGTTGTACAAACTCTGCAATGCCATCCAGCATGCCTTTAGCTGACTGGTCTGGACTGATCTTGATCCCTCCTGTACATTGAATATCATGAAGAGACTCTTGTAAGGAAGCTAGCTAACATCTTCTAACATAATTCTGCCAGGTGCATACCTGTGTATGTGTGTACTGCTCTCAAAAGATACTCTAAGATCTCCAAAATACACTATCAAACCTATTAACATAGCTGACCTGTCCTTATTTATTAGAGGTGTACATGTAGTCATACAATGTTTATTACCTTTGATTCTTTTTGTTATTCACAAACACCATCTTTGAAGCAAAAAACGACATGTCTTCAAGGGTTCTACACTTATGTGTAACAGTACTGTATTTGAAGGTTGAAAATAATGTATTATATTTTCTCCCATCTTACTTTCAGTACTTAAGTTTGAACTGAACTGTACCTGTCCCAATGGCAGGCAGTGCAACAGACTTCAGTTTTCTCTGGTCTGCAGTCTGGAGACAGAGTTTGATGTTGTCCTTCAGGTGGTTGGGGTGAGGGTTGGCCAGGTGGAACACGTGTCTACATGGAAGGCTTCCTGCACCTGGAGGGGACAGGTGTGCGATTTCTGGTATATCAAACACCCTTGCAGTTCCACAACATAATGCTAGGTCACCTGAACTTTTTCCAGATATGACAAGCTACCTGCCACACAAAAAAAATCAAGACCGTAGCATGTCCAGGACAAAAGAAAGAAAAACAGATTTGTGAAGTAAACAAGTCATAACCACATACAACATGTGCATGTACATGGTATGCCTTGTCACTCACAGCAATGTCATGGGGTTTCATCTAATATACAGCATACTGATTTTAGTATATTATGTGAGAATGTGTAGATCTTATCCTTGAGAACTTATCCTTATGCTTCATTCATTCACCTGTACCAGCTTAATATAACACAACCTCTAGCATGTAACACAAAAAGTACATAATCAACATACCAGTTATAGCTATAGCTCCATTCTGGAGTTCACCATATTGCAGGATGTGAGCAAGGCACTCTGCTTGGAGGCCACCACCAGCCTTTTTGGAAACAACCTGAGCTATACCTGCATCTAGACCTACATTAAGATGAAATAGATGCTCTGTATATGTCAGATGGCAGGAAATATATACTGTATATCCCATCCAAAGTGTACTTGTATTAACTTTAATAACTAACAATTTTTCTATGTACATCTGATTATATAACTACCAGACATTTAGCAATTTATATCGATATCTAACAAAAAATAGAAACAAGAAATATTTGTAAAAAAAATGCATCATATAACGAATATATCAAAATTGTAAGGAGTATTAGACCAGGTAAATATAGTACAGTGTACCATTTTTTAAACGATGACAACTATATCATTTGCATGCTCTTCTATCCTTGCAGTAAGAGGTGGCACTTGCACTTTTAAAAGTGTAATACAGCCAAATTGTGGGGACAAGATGATCACTCAGCCATTTAATGTATTACAGGACAGAAACTTGAAGCTTACGAAGCATGTTGTTGGTAGGTATAACAACGGCATCCACTGTCTCTGTGGTGATGTCACCCTGCTGGATCTGCAGGGTGACATTTCCAATGGTCATCTGCTGTTGGTTGGGCAGTGGACTTGTCACAGCTGAATAGAAACCTGTGAAGTAAAATATACAAGAACATCTTCACAAACAGTATTGCATGTATTGAATAGTCATTCATTAGGTAAAAGAAATTTTTTGGGCTCTCTTTGTTTTCTTGCTATCTTTTTTAGAAATCCAAAAAATTGGAAATAATGATTGATATATATAATGATAATCAAATTGTACACTTAACCTGATACTGAAGGGTCTCTTGTCACAGCTGTTGCCCCTGGCAACCCTGTTGCTCCTGGCAACCCTGTTGCTCCTGGCAACCCCTGTCTTGTCCTTAGTTCTGCCTCAAACGCTTGTACAGTTGGCTGGTCATACACAACGATGCTGACATGCTGGTGACAAAATGCAGTACTACAATTACTACTAGTATTCCAACAACAAGCAATAATTACAGTATATTATAATTATAACATCATATCCACCATACACTAGCGTCAAACATGATAACAGATCTTGGACATCTGAAATCTCTGATTCCTTTTTTACTTTCTGATCAATACAAATTCATTACCTTCAGTGATGTCCTAGCATTTGCTTGGCTGAAGTTGGCAACTTCCTCAAACATGGCGCTGGCTGCAACGTTCCTGGGATATCCCAGGTTCCCTGTGCCCAGGGCTGGGAAGGCAATGGAAGTGAACCCACTGTTATGGGCCATGGTCAGGCAGGTTTGGATGACTGTACGTAGAGGCTGTGGGAAAAATGAAAATACATGTGAAAAACTAGCCTGACTTCAATACACTTCCACTGGTCAGGCCTTGATGGTCAATATATCTATGCAATGACTCTAATCACACAGCTTGTACTTGTAAACTCAAAACTGTTGTGTAACTGCCTATGGAATTCAAATTCACACATTTGCATAGTACTGTATGGCTAATCAACTGCTGCTTACAGTGTCTGTGTTCTTCCACCAAGGGATGACTGCATGGTACACTTGCTGACAGATAAGCCCTCCAGTAGACTGTGTTGCAACTACATCCCCTGGCTTGGCTTTTCCATGAGCACTACAGAGCTGAAAAAGACAGAAATGAGAAATGACCGAAACGAACGTACACGACCATGCAGATGCCAGATTTCACTGTTGTGTGTGTATTTTGTACCACATACAAAATGTATATAATTATCATATATTTAAGGTGTGTATGGTTTTAGTAGGACTTTGAATGATATGTTATTTATTCACATATATTCAGCAAGTATCAAGCAAAAAGCTCAATTGCTTATATAATGCCTTCTACTTGAATGATATACATAAACTTTGTCTTGTCGATATATTTTATAGACCCTTACCTCTTCCCTCATTACCTCAACAAAAAGCTGCTTGCATATCGGTTTGAGCCTTCATGAATATAGAATGATTCAAACAAACCAAAAAAATTCCAGGCTTGGCATTTACAAGGAGCATTGTCTGGGATTACTCTAGAAGGATGTTTGGAAAATGAATGGTTCCACTCAGAATATTAAAAAAAATCTTTTGCATACAGATGGACCTCACCTGTTGTAGCTCAGGTCCCCCTGCCTTCAGGAAGGCACCTGCCACACCTCCTTGTCCCAGATCCAGATCTGTTCCAACTGTGTTCACCAAAACATCAGCCTAGAAAACAAACAAAATAAATATAGCACAAACAACAGTTTGACTAATTGCTAGTGGCTAAAGCTTAAGAAAAAATCATTGTGTTTCCAATTTGCCACTGACACCAGCCTTTTCTTGGTCCGCTGGCAAGACCGTTAAATTTTTGACCTGACATCGGAATTTCAAAGCCTCTGAAATGATATTTCACACATTTTGAATCAATATTTCATTAAGTAAACTGGGTGAAATACTTGTCTCCATCCCACAAGCAAGCTGAGGGTGTGGTGTAATGCATTTCAGTTTTACATTGTCAAACTGTATTTGTTGGATCAGCTGAGCTTAAATAAAAAAAAAGGAAAGGAAAAAGACAATTCCCTACATCCTGACCCTATTTCTTTCAGGACTGTAACCAGAAATATGACATAATTGTTCCTAGGCCTAAGCAAAAACAACAATGATTATCAAGCTAAATCATTGTGGTTGTACATGTACATTTGTACATGTGTACCTGCTCAGCAGTAATGCCTCCCTGCTTCAGCTGCAGAGTAAGACCTTCTGCAGTCTTGATGGAGTCCCCATGTCCAGTGTTGGATGCTGCAGGTTGTTTGTGTGCAGAAGCCCTCTCCCTGCCAATACCAGACGGGCCTGGCATGGCGGCAGCTCCAGAGGAGACTGACCCACTACTACCATCTGTCACTGTTGTGACACAATCCATACCAAACCTGCAGTTTATAGAGTAATGTATGAGAGTCTTCTTTGCCACTTCCATAGCAACATTCACAACGTTGTCTGTACAAGGAATTAATTATCAAATTTCGGATGAAGTTATCTTCTCTCCATTCCATACATTTACTGAAATGCAGAACTGTATTTTTTTGCATTAAGTATGACTTTCAGTACCATAGACAGACCCATTTCCATCGTATTGGGTACTAGTATTATCCCCTAGTATGGAGGTAGCAATTAGTTATCAGCAATTAATTACCAACAAAACATTAAGTTATCAGCAAAACTTGGAGTATTTTTGACATTACAATTCTCTCATAAGTACTCAAATTTGACTTTCAGCACCATGGTCAGACCTCTGTCCATATCAAAAGTTTTTGGTAATGTCAAAGAATGGGGGTAGCAATTAAAAAATAACAAATAGCAGTTGCTCGATTGTACCAAAGCTGTGCTGATACTAAAAAACATTAGCTATATCATTCCTCAGCATTTAAAGTATACGTGTATGTATGACGGACTATGACCTTAAATCTGATACATTGGGTATTTAAAAGCTGAAACCTCCTCCCTCTAAGGTAGCCATTTTGTACCAGATATCTATTAATTTAAGTAAAGGGTGACAAAAAGTATCAATTAATTTAGAAATTGGTTTTAGCTATTCAATTTCTTGACATAATACATGGTCCCTTAAGGTGCTGAATTATAGGAGTTTATTATGCCTTACCTCTTCACCATCTCAGCTTTGAAGGCACTCGTCTTTTTTGCATCCATTTCTGTGAAGTACACTTCTGACAACTTGCTGTTAGGATACATGTTGAAGAACATCATCACTCCCTCCAGGATTGTACTCACGCATAAATCAATTGGATAGCCATAGACACCTATAAAACAATAAGTGGATAACATAGTCAGAAAACATGTCCAGAACATGAGATATTAAAACCAGAGGTTATGCTAAAGTTTAGAAAGCCACCATGTCATTGATCTAATCATTTCTGCATTTTGCCAACACCTACCCACAAACCAAATATCATTCCATCCACAACTTCTCTAGTTATGCTGTTCACAGACAAACAGACAGAAAGACACACGGCCCAAAAAATAGCCCTTTTGGAGAAGGTAAAACAGCAATAGAACTTCAATGTATGGAGATGAAGTAGTAAAGAAACAGTGTCACTAGCAGAGAAACTCCTCTCTGATAAGCAGACTTGTGAACTGCTAACTTGGGACATTCAACGCCTTGCAAACTGTTAACATTACATATACATCTTGCTGGTAAAGTACACTGTAAATCCTTTTGCAGTGTTTTTTTTTTGCGGTAGGAGAAAAAGGAGATTTTGTTGGTGATTTAAGGGCACATGAAAGCTTAAAGATTTACAGTAACTGTTTCCACAGTCTGACCTGAGCTGATAGCTGGTACACCAATGCTGTGGAAGTCTTTAGCCTCTTGAAGTGAGCTGAACACTGCCCGGAGCAGATCAGCTTGTTTTCCACTCTTCTCATCTTCAGGTAAATCTGCAAACAGCAGAGAGTACAGATTCTGTTTTGTCATGTTCACAGTGTAAACTAAACATAAAAATGTTTGTGCAATTGCTGCACAAGTGCAAAGCTGAGGCCATCATTCTTGGGATAGCCGTGCATGTTTCCTGCAAGATTCTTGTGACCAGTCGACGTCGGTTCTGTCATAGCTATAGCTTGCTGGAAAATTGTACTTTAAAAATCGTACAATCACCTACGACAAATGCGACTGTAAATGCTGGAAATATGGTACGGGTGCTTCTGTCATGACTTTTGGGATGAATTCCAGGTTAAAAGTGCCTCACCTGACTTCCACTGAGGTCCAACAGCATGGACGACCATCTTGCAGGGCAGTCTGTAAGGTTTGGTGGTCATGACTTCTCCATCGTTCAGCTCGCCTGAGGTCCTGATGTGGGCTTCGCAATCCCTCTGGATCTCCTTGCCTCCTGAGGAAGTGAAAGGATTAGGGAGAATTATTTCATGACATTTCCAAGATGCCCAATCAAAGCAAAATCCGACCAATAGTACCAAGTACAAGCATAACTAGTTTCCATTGTGTAGAGTACAGAGCATGTTAGAAAATGGTTGGACATAGTTCTACTTTCTGCATTCCTTATATACACCTAGTATAAGCTGGCCAAACTTCAACATCATACCTATTTTAAGCATGAATCATTAAATGAGAGATAAAGATTAACAGAAACACACACAGAGGAAGAGAGAGAGAGAGAGGGAGGGGGGAGAGAGGAGGGGTGAGAGAGAGAGGAGAGAGAGAGAGAGAGGGAGGGAGAGAGAGAAAAAAAATCAGCCCTTACCTGCTTTCACTACAGCTGCGGCCAGACCCCCTACGTGATTCAGTCTTCTGTTGGCTGCATTAACAATGACGTCCACCTGTAGAGCAGTCAGGTCTCCCTGGCAGACAAACAGCTTCTTCCTTTCCTTGGTTGTCACACTACAGATCTGTGCAACAGGTGTATTAGGACTTCAGGTACCAGAGTTATCAACAGTGGATTGAGGCATTCATTTTTCCTGAAACTATGGTAAAGTGGAACTCGCTGACAATGGTTGTGTTATTATAGACTGATGATTTTGATATATTATATATATAATGAAGTAACAATACAGGTGAAAACTTAACGTTATTACAGCTTGCTGCACAATATGTTAAATATATCAATCTAGGTTGACAAACTTCACAAAGGCATGATAACATATTAACATGAGCAAATGAACACTCTAAATAGAGTCTAATTAGCAACTAAATTTGCTGCCTTACTTTTTTAGGGGCAGATCTAGAGACTGCCCCTCCAGCACCAGACGCTGCTGCACCTTCCCGAATGTCCTCTGTTGAGATCACCACCTTCTCTTCTCTCTCTATGACCTTGAGCAGCACCCTTCCCATATTCTCTTTGAAGAACTTGTACATTCCTGAAAACATAATAGAATCTTGTCAATTAAAAACTTACACTAGAGACTAAGCAGAAAGAAAGACCATAAAAATTAGACTGTTGTCTCTGTGCAATAGGCAAGAAATACATGTATGAAAGTGATACACTTGGCCATTGTACATAGTCACTAAAGTACATTTGTAGTTTTATGGACTACTGGTTAATGTATAATATGAAATTGAGAGTTCAAACCAATGCTGAGCCTCACCTGGCTTAGTTATCGGCATTGTGTCTATCAGTACAGCTGACACAAGGTCCTGCAGCTCAGCCTTGGCAGTCTGTGTTCCCTCTTTGGTACCTCGAAGTATGAAGCCTTTCCCAGTTTGAGTTATCTTTACTTTATGGTCCATCAGCTTTTTCTCTATTCTATTGATGGCACTGCGATGATATTCCTGAAGAAACTTCATACACCCCTCACCAACATCCATGTTAATATTGACAATGGTGTTGTTTGCTATGTAGTTGTTAACTTCTTCTTTTGCCGAAGGCACAATTTCTGAAGGCCCAACAATCCACACACTGCCTGTTGTATCAGCATGGATGTCAATTGCCAACATGTCTTTTAAGTGTCCAATGTGATCAGCCCATCCACGGGTGTCCAGCAGGTCTTGACTATCTTCAGGAACATCAATTTTTGTCTCTGATATACTCTGTTGTAACAAGTGTTTTGCACTTTGTACGTCTTCAGGATCCACTGCCAGAATCATAACTTCAGCACTGTCTGTGCTACAAGTTGCAACGATTTCTTGCTCCTGCAAGGACCTTTCTACGAACGCTCTTCCCTTGTTTGACGAAAGATATTCTCGTATTCCACGAGACAGGTGGATTCTTTCTTCTATCAAACTGTTCAGAACTTCGTAAGCTTTGATTTTGGCATTGGTGACCAGTGCCTGCTGACCCTTGAAATACACTTCCTCTCTGTCAATGTGAAGTTGTATTTCTAAGTTGGGATGTTTGGAAGGAAAGTTGTGCATGTCTAGCAGCTTCAGCCTCGCAGCCTTGACGTTAGAGATGCGGTCTGTCACGATGGATGCCTCTCTTTTCAGGTGTGTCTCTATCTCATCAACCATGGCTTTGTACTGCTTAGAAGCCTCAGCAACTGCCTCCACTGTCCCAGTGATCTCTATAGATCCACCACCTTCTTCGTTGTCATATCCATCAACCCAGACAGCTTCTCTGTTGGATGTGGCAATATTCTCAACTATGTTCTTTTCCTTATCTTTAGCATGCTTCCAAATGTTTGGGGCCACAGAAAACTGAACTGCCCGAAACTTCTTGAGATACTCTTCTATACACGTCTGGCTTCTCTGTGCCCAATCCTGGATGACCTTGTGGACGTCTTTCAGTGCAGGGGTCATTGTTGGGGCCACGACAACAACTCTTCCAAGACTTGGGTTCCAGTCCACAGTTGCATGGATGTCCTCCATCATTTTTGTGAGTTCTTTCATGTACGTTTCAGTGGAAGAGATGAAGTTCATTACATCAGCATTGACCTCCACTTGGATGGGGTCAGGGAGTTTGAATGCTGCAGGGTCATGGTCATCCAGTGTCTCTCCCAGGCACTCGTAGTAAGGCTTCACTGTGATAGCAGTGTTGCTCAGTGTGTGTTCTTGTTGTAGGACTGTGTTGACAGCTGTTGGAAAGAGCAGATAGCATTAAGCACTTGATGATTGGACTCTACTTTTTTAGAGTGAGGAAAAATGAAAGAAAGGATAATTCCAGCCTTTGTATCCCCAAAATGAAGTATTAGATGTACATTTAGATACATTTAAGATGTATTAATTGAAGAAGATACACATGTCCATGTACAAGTAATGTCTACTAATATACATGTCTATATATGATTTTTCCAGGTCACATACATACACGAACATGTATCTGCCACCCAGAAAAATACATCCAATAAACAGACCTACTTACTTAAGTACGTTAGTTAGTTTAGTTAGTTAGTTAGTTTA
>NW_017804498.1:1379622-1382338 GCF_001625305.1 Branchiostoma belcheri
ATAGTAGAGTCTGTTTATTGGATGTATTTTTCTGGGTGGCAGGCTTCAATGCAAAGTCAGCCAGTAAAATGCATTCTTGCACATCTAAATTAAAGTCCTCTCAAAAATGCTGTTTTTCAAATGTATGTAACCTGGGAAATAAATGTTTATGGCTGTTATATCACATACTGTCTGGACTATCAAAGTGTATAATGGCTGTTCCACTGGTTGGGTTGTACTTGGTCCTCCCCTCAGTGATTGGCCCTCCCCCACTCCTGTTGGCATTCTCGAAATACAGCTCCACTAGGTCCTTTGGTGTGTTGTCAGGCAGGCCTGTCACTATGATGGCATCAGTCACTGGGACCCTCTCCACTGTCAGATTCCTGCCTTCAAGTGGCTTCACAGCAGCCTTGGCAGCCATTCTGTCAAAGTCTTGGGGAACAACAACAAAAAGAGAATCTAATACAGCAAGTGACATCCAACTGGAAAGGGAAAAGGGGCAAACTGGGGAAGGTTAAAATATGTTATATATGTAACTGAGAAGGTACAGGACCATGTATCAAGTTAAAGTTGAAGCTTGACCTTCCCACAATATTCACAATGGATCTTGTTTCTTTAAAAGTGGGCCACACCGCTTTGTGCAATCACTACAGGTGGCCTAGGAGGCTATTCCACTGGTAGTGGTGTGTGAGTTTAACTCCCATATTCTTCCCAAGTGGCGAGTGCTAAGCAGAGAAAGCAGTATGTGCCATTTTGAAAGTCTTTGGTATGACTCACCAGGGATTGAACTCACAGTACTGTATGCAAGGCAAATACTTATTAAACCCCACCCATTAGGTCATAGGCTGGTTGCAACCATGTACATTTTTGTACACATGTATCAAACTCAGGACAGTTACTTTGATTTGTCTTTGAGACAACACAGTCAA
Source organism: Branchiostoma belcheri (assembly GCF_001625305.1). Taxonomy (NCBI): domain Eukaryota; kingdom Metazoa; phylum Chordata; class Leptocardii; order Amphioxiformes; family Branchiostomatidae; genus Branchiostoma; species Branchiostoma belcheri. Next base: position 1,380,531 of record NW_017804498.1, read on the forward strand.
AATGAAACTTGTAGGATTACACAGCATAAATTGTACCTACTAGTTATACAATCCATTGTAACCAAGGCCAGCCCTGGTTGTGAACTGTAGACAATGTCTTCAACAGTATCCCCACTGATGGCCTCCATGTACAGCAAAAGGGTTTCTCTGGACGTACTCTCATTAAGACCCTAAGTGCACAAAAGTTCCAAGGTCAACTTCAACAAACATTTTACTACATGTAGTACATAACGCATTAAAATGTAATGACTTATCAATGACATAAATCAAGTAACTTTTAACTTTCAAGAGAACATTGCATTATTAAAATAGTAAACAGATCTGAACTATATTAGCACACTTAGATACTTTGGGTCCATGTGCTATACGGGTCTGGTATCCAGGCTAGAACTATATGTAATGTTTTCTTTACAATATATGATAAAGGCAATATACTTATTGTAGTATATGACACATCTGCATTTTTGCACTGAAGCAATTATTTTAACTTAAAGGATAAATAGACTTAAATAGTGATATACAGATGAAAATTTTAAATGGCTTTCCATCATACCTTTACAAGAAGGAAACTACTATGAAGTGGGAGCTCTCTTGTGTTGGTTGCTGTATTTGGCCTTACTACTTCAACGTGAAGTGTTGACTGTCCAATCTTGTGCTCTCTTGCCTGTACACGCTTAGCAGCTGTGGGTACACAAAAGTGGGGCATGATTTAGAGAGGACATACATGTTGTACAGCTAGGCAAAATATTGTCATTTTTTTAAAAAAGACAAACATATAACTTGATATAAGGTAACCTTATGCATTTAAACTGGACCCTACCACAAGAGGAAAAATGTTAATAAGTTTCCGTTTTACCTGCTGGATCACTGAAGATGATGAAAGCTTTGTCATCTCTGATTTCGAAGCTCTTCATTTCTCCCCCTCCTGATCTTCTTGTGTTCTCAAAGTACATTTCCACCAACTGGATTTGGTCAGGAGAAAACCCAGACACTTGGAGGATCACATCCTCAGTAGGATGTACTCCTTCTTTTCCATCATCTGTTGATGGAGTGTTGTCCTGTCTTGTTTCTTTTGGCCTTACACTACCATCACCCATGTCTGGGATGGTTGCGTCCTCCATTGACATATCTGCCTCCTCTGGTGCTGCACCATCTGTCCTTACATCATCCGTGTAGTCTGTTTCCTTCTCACGTGAGGTTGAAGGTGCTGCAGAGAACTTTAGGCCTGCTGATAGGCCTGCTGATGTCACAGTAGATGCTGCCACTTCCATCTGTAGCGATGACTCTGATGGCATAGGTGATGATGATGATGATGAACTTGCAGTTGACCTTTTCTGCTCAATCTTTCTGTTCAGAGGTGATCCTGGCAGTTGTGAGAACACAGGCTGAGCCGGAATTCGGGGATGATGAATGTTTCCTCCTACTACAAAGCCAGAAGAATCCCCATCTACTGCGTCCTCAAAGTCACCTGTAAGAATTGGTGACATTTTTTTCAACTGCTTATAAAAAAACAAACATGTACATGTACAGCAAATTTGAAGATATGACAATTTTGATGCCACCTTTTCACAATGAGGAAAGACAAAAATCACCCAAGATACCTTTCAGTTTCTTTGAAGGTGAGACTAGGCTGGAAGTGATGACTTCTTCAAACTTCTTTCCCAGGAAAGCCATCTCAGTTGGAGAAGATGTATCTACAGCTAGTGGAATGGGATGCAGTGATCTGTTAGATTTAAATTTGCAAACATCTGTATCTGTATACAGCCCGAATAACTGTCCCTCAGCGCAACACACCAGCTTCACAGGCA
>NW_017804498.1:1382963-1383818 GCF_001625305.1 Branchiostoma belcheri
AGGCTTACATGTAGGGTAGGGTTTGGCTTTTGAGCAAATCTGCATTGAAACTAGATGTAGGGTACTGTCTAGGGTTTGAGCACCTCTAAATTGGAAGTAGGATACAAACAAAACCTAAATTTGTACCCCTTCCACCCCCTCTACCTTTTCTTTTTGGAACAGCCCAATCTATTTTTAGTACTAGTATGTCAGAACTGGAAGTTCTTGTTGGAACCAAGGTTACAATTATTTGACATTTAAAGTACTGAAGCGTGAAACACAGCACATGCACCTTGAGACCACGTCTGACAAAATAAGGGTACATCGGCCTAATTTTATGGATGACATCCACGCGCGCATTGCTTTTTGGACTGTTCTAAAAAAAAAAAAAGGTACTTAGTAATGTCCTCCGAGGCTCTGGCCTGGCTCTAGGCCTGGGTAGTCCATGGTAGTTAGCAACAATAGGGAGCCTGAGGTAACTATGGAGGACAGGCTGCTGAAGCTCCACCACTCATACGTACTACATGTACAGGAGGGTCTGCATGGGGGGTCCTGGCAACGGTTAACGGTAAATTCGGCAGGGACGATAACGCTTAACGGTAAATTCAGGACGGTCGGCAACGCTTAACGGTAAATTGACAGGCTTTTTTTTCGAGCTGCACTGGATTTGACATCTCGCTTTGTGAGAAAAGGTGATCACTGACAAAATTACGTATACCTTACATGTAATGAAGCACGCATTAAAGGTTCCCTGTGTTTCCCGCTTGCCCTGGTCCCGAGTGCGTCCACAAATAAAGGGGAGTCCGAGTCGACGTCGGCCAGGGCTCTACCCAGCTTGACTTTTTTCCGTCCGCCAACTTTTTACCGATGGATTTT
>NW_017804498.1:1383847-1430937 GCF_001625305.1 Branchiostoma belcheri
GGGGGGGTAGCGCCTTCTAAGGGGGTCCGATTTTACGAATTTACGATTTTTAAGCCTTCAAAAACGCAATTTCCCGCATTTTGAGAGGCAAATCATGGTGTTGAGAGTGTTTGTCGGTCCTTCTGATGTTTTCATATTTTTACTCAAGATTTGTTAATTTTGTTTGACGGATTCGTTAAAAAAATTCTGTATCTCTCCGCAAACTTCCGGTAATTGACGGAAAGTTGGTGCTGGATCCAGTGCCTTCAATGACGCATTTTCCTGCACTTTGAAAGGCAAAATTAGGCGTAACGAAGAATTATTCATTAACGCTTAACGCTGAATTTAGGATGACAAATAACGCTTTACGTTGAATTAAAACGACCAATAACGCTTCACGATGAATATACTGATAACGCTTAACGTTGAATTAGAGCGGGTTGGCAACGATTAACGGTGAATTAAAATAGCCCATAACGGTTAACGAAAAAGGGCATGCAGACCCTCTTTTATGGATGACATCCTCTGAAGACCACAAAATTACTGCGTGAAAAAAAGAATTCCAGCCAGAAAAATGCTGCTAAACCACATGAATACAAAGCTGGTATTCTGGATTTGCGGTATAACATAGTGACGTTTACAACACTGAGCTCTTGAGTTCCGTGGAGCTTCGGCAGCCTGTGTGCCATCTTCCATAGTTACTGCCATCTTCCTACTGTCGTGAGCTACCATGGACTATGGAGGATGGCACCCAGGTCAGAGCCTTGGAAGAGCTGATTTTTTTTGGAGAACAGGCAAAAATAAATGTGTGCGCAGTCAGCGTGGCCTTATTACACTTTCCTCACCTTCCAGTTCCAGCCAGCAGTTGACAGTCCCTTTCAACTCTGTGTTGGTGTCAAACATCCCACCATGGATGACTGAGGACAAGCTGATTATCCATTTCCAAAGGACTAGTAATGGTGGGGGTGATGTTAAGAACGTCACATTCACAAACCCATCTATGGCTGTTGTCACCTTTAACGACCCTGAATGTGAGTACATTAGATGAATCACTACTAGTATGTGTTCATGTAAGAATTTAGAGATGTGCAACTTTTCACTAAATGTAATGTACATGTAATGTTAACTACATAAAATCATTTTACATCTTCAGGGAACCATAAAAACTCTCTGACATTCTGTAAAAACATTGGGTAAATTAGATCATGACATATGACCATTTTAATTCTGTTGTCTGGGGCAGATTGGAGAGAGTAGGATGAAAAACACATTTCCCTTTTGTGCTAGTATGTAATAGTCAGAAGAACAAATCAACTACATGTTGCACTGCATTGAGTGCTGCATTGTAAGCAATATTAGGGGGAGCAGGTCACACCTATATTGTGCATGTACAGTAGCTGGCTGTCATACGATATACATGTACCGTATACCCCAATATTTTACAACTTATTACAGTAACACTCTACATACTTTTTACTCTTGACGAAATTGTTTTATTGTTGACTTGCAAATATTTGAAAGAAGAATACTCCTGAATGATCTTGGACATTGGACATGTGATAATTTCATCCTTAATTTTGCAGGTGCTTGTAATGTCCTGAGAAAGACACAGATGACAGAAAATGGAGAGATCCTTAAGATGGAGCTATATAAGGAGGTAGGAAACTCTTTGACCTTCTTTTTTGGATGTGATCTGTTTCTAATTTTAGTGTGTTATTGATTTCCATGCTTCAAATGATTGTTGAAATGGATATAGTGTTGAGTGTTATGCATAAGCAATGTTTTAAGGGATTCAAGTTACGAAAAGAGTAGTAAATCATTGATAAAACTCTTTAATTTGCTTCTGTCATGAGGGTGGATATTTACAGTAAGATGATTCTTTTACAGGTCTTTGGCGAGGTAACTGCAGTGTTACCGCATAATGTACTTCAGAATCTAGACAGCCCACTTGTAGACAAAATAAAAAAAGAGACAGGTGCTCACCTCAAAAGGGAACGTGTCAACCTGAGCATCAGTGGCACATGGACCCAAGTGGAAGCTGCTAGAAAAATACTCCAGCTCCATTTGTCTCCTGATGTCCATCTAAGTCATGGTCAAGCTTCAGTCAACGGCAGTGCTGCCATTGGAGCAGCTACAAATCAGCCATACAACCCTGACAGATACCAGGGGAATTCTGGTGATGTTGAAAGACTTACTGCTGGTACGAGTACCCATGCAGGAGCAGATACAAGGGGAGACATTGGAGGCCAGGGTGAAGACATGGAGTGGGAAGATGAAACTGGAGCATCTCCAAGTCCAACATCTAACCCGTGTTTCAGACATCTAACCCAGGAAAGGTCAATCCCTTAAATTGCCAAGGGCAGATGAAGAGGATCAAAGCAAGAATAAGGACAAATCCCAGGCATCTTGGAGAAGCCACATGGAGGGTTCAAGTGGTTCACTTTCTCAGAGACAGCATGATGAGACATCGCACTTGTCCTTGGGAGCAACAAAAGTCAGAGGTATCGGTAACCAACACACAATGGGGGCTCATTCTTCATCTGGTTTCTCTGGTTCTGACAATCAGCCCATTCATGTAGGTGCATCCCCAGACAGAGGAAAAAGCATGGTAACCTCTAAACATCAAACAAACAATGGAGATGATAATGACAATGCGCAAACTACAGTAGGTGACCAAGGTGATGACTACCTCACAGTTGACCCCTGGGCCCTACACATCCTAAAGCAGACTAAAAAAAGTGAGCTCCAGAAGAGCCTAACCCAAAATCATGTTCGCCTTCTACCAAATAAAGCACATACATCAGTTCAGTTCATACCAATTGACAGGTCACAACCCAGTAACTTGGAGAAGGCAAGAAATGACTTTGTTGATCTCTATCAAGACGTTTTCGGTTCCTTGAAGTATGAAGATATGGACATCAGTGGCTATAGCATTGGTTCAGATGAGGCAAGGAAAGCTCTTGAGAGGGTAACAGAGGCATATTCTTTGGTACAAATGACAGAAGTTGAGGATAGAATCTTTTCATTCTATGGAGTGGAGTCTGACATTCGGGAGGCCAGAAAGACACTTTGTGCAATGCTGGACCTCCCCATGCATAGGAAGGACAGACTGGCAAGGCAAAATGTTGCAACAAGAAATGACACGCCTACTAGTACTACGGCACAACCTGTGCCTGGGACATCATCAAGTCCAATGCTACATGGTGATCAACAATTTGAATGCAACTTGAATGGAGTGAAGATCACAGTCATGAAAGGAGACATCACAAAACAAGGTGTTGATGTAATTGTGAATGCCTCTGATACAAATCTTCTACATGGAGGTGGCGTAGCCGCTGCAATAGTCCGAGCAGGGGGGCCCACTATTCAATCAGAATGCAGAGACTACCTCACATCCCAAGGTCCAATAAAAACCACAGAGTGTATGTGGACAACGCCAGGACACCTGCCCTGTAAACAAATCATCCATGCTGCAGGGCCAAAGCACTACGATTCAAACACACTTCAGATGATGAGGCAGACTTTCATCAACATCTTTACAATGGCTGTAGAGCTAAAGGCAACCTCTGTTGCAGTACCTGCTATCAGTACAGGTATGTCAGTGCAAAACAAGTGTGTTCATTTGACAAGGCTGTTGATTTGTGATTTGAAAAATTATAGCGAAATTACATTATTTGAACTTTTCAATTGATAAATGATATTTGTATCTCTCATAATCCAAGACTTTTCTTTCATAAATGTTTACTTTCTATTGTTGTTCAGGTATGTATGGGGTTCCTGCTGACGTCTGTGCCCAAGCAATCTTTGATGCCATCATGGACTTCACGCAGCATGGAAGTACATCCCTCAGTAACATCTGCATTGTTGACATCAACCTGACAACAGTCCAGGACATTGCAGCTCACTTCAAAGGGTCTTCGGACAGTTTCCCCACAGCATTCACTGGTAGCAGCAGTAAAAGAAAGACACATTCATCAATGTCCACAGGCTATACTGGATCACTTGGAGGACACAAAGCAGCAACTACTTATACTACTGGTAGTAAGAGCTATGCAAATGCTACAAGGTCTGGAGATGGGGCCAGTGGTGTCGGACAAGTCGTCTCTGCATCACACAAAAAACAACTGCACACTGAGAGGTCTACGAAAGGCTCTGCAGCTTCAGGGCCATCCAAGGATGCTGATGATCAGGAGAAAACATGTCCTATCTGCCTTGATGACTTCAATGATCCCAAGACCATCCCACAGTGCAAGCACAAGTTCTGTAAAAACTGTCTGGACCAAGCGCTGAAGGCAGCTTCACAGTGTCCTATCTGTAAAACTGTGGTAGGGACCTTGACTGGGACTCAGCCAAAACGTGGCACCATGAGGGACAGAGTTGATAATTACACGACCCTTCCTGGTTATCCCAAGTGTGGTACAATAGTGATTGACTATCACTTTCCAGCTGGAACCCAAGGGGTGAGTATAGAAGATTATCAGGAATTCAATTGCTAAGAAGCATTTGCTTATTTATCTTATCTGCTAAATAATTAGTGTGCACTGCTTTGAAGCAAGTAAGGAATAAAATACCAGTAGGCAACTGTATTTGGTTCCAATGTAATAGAAATAATACAGGCTGCCATATTTACAATGTTTGCAATGATTGAAAGTCCTATTAGGCCAAGTCTCTGCAACCTGAAACAACTGTAGCATTACTTACAAATAAGTATACATTGAACACTCTCCCACAGCCAGAACATCCGAACCCAGGGCGTCCCTACTACGCAACGTCCCGTAGAGCCTATCTGCCTGACAACCGTGAGGGAAGAGAAGTCCTGGCCTTGCTGAGACGTGCCTTCAACCAACGGCTAGTCTTCACTGTCGGTACATCGGCAAGTACTGGACTGTCTGACAATGTCATTTGGAACGACATTCACCACAAGACCAACACACATGGAGGGCCAACAAAGTAAATATCATTTTACATTACATGTATTTCTCTATTTTCAACAAGAGATTTTCAATATTGAACTATTAAACACATTCAGTGCCTTAGGGACTGTAGAAATGACAAAAATCTGAGAATGAAAGATCACAAATGAAGTTGAGGTGGCTATGGCAGTAACATTATATCTTGATTTCAATGCAGAAGATTAGAGAATCCTTCAGTGTGAAAAGGATATCGACAGTATTCAATTTTTACTGGAATGTCAATTTTATGTTGGTAATATTTTGATGCCAGTGCTTGGAATGAGTATAAGTTTGTCTGTACTTGCATTATCCCAAACATACCATGCAACTTATGAGGCTCAGAAATTTCTTCCATGTAAGAAAAGATTGTGATATGTTCAAAACTTACTTGACAAACATGCCTTTTGCAGCTATGGCTATCCAGATCCTGACTACATGCGGAGGGTTAAAGAGGAACTTGCAGCTAAAGGCATCAAGTAAAGATGATAAACAGTGTAATGTCTATGTAAAATATAGGTTTGTAACACAAATGAACCTAGATTACAAAGTAGGTTACAAAGTGTCCTCAGTGACTTAGACTTAATTTTTTTTTGTTTTATAGGATCTAGATATTAAACAGATCACACTCGATCTGTATTATATAACTATACGAATGTGAGTCATATAGTCACATTCCAGGAGTTTCTGTTCTCTCAAAAGTATGAATAATATGGTGAGATACCATAATATAGGTAGGATGCCTTCAAGAAAACTGTTTTGAATGTAGACTACAGATTTAAGAGCAGCGTATTTCTTTGAGATACATGTTACGTTAATTACAAATTGATCTGTTCTAAATAGTTACACCTGATGTCCTTCATACACAATTATCACTATTTATTTCATACATAATGTACAAAATGTATTTGATTTCCTTGTCTAAATCAGGCAAATTACATCTTTATCATGTAGGATTTGTTTCATCATTTTTTCTTCATTGTTGTATCTATAATTTGAAGGACATTCTCATCTGTAATTCTTTAAAGTGATATCATGGATGTGGTAGTTCTCAACAGCATTATCAATGTATTCCATGCATTTATGTCCACTCATACGATCCATAACTTTCAGAATGGACATTGTTTTGCGCATGAGGTTACAGGCCTTTGAAACGTGAGGGTAGAGATTAGTGAAGATGCTTGTGGTCAATAAAGTGAAGGTTGTTGGTACTATATGTGCATTACAACTGGTGTCTTCTCAAGTTTGTTCTACGTTTACGCTACATAATGGTTGCAGTATGGTGGAGATGAGTCTGCCTGTTCCATATATTATTTGATTGCAGGACACACTCTAGTGTTGGATTAGTGGATGTCATTTCCAAACATAAACACATAAAAATTTTGTATCTATAATGAAACATTGCATACAAAGATGCCTGTCATAGCACAATGCTTAACTTTATTCCAACACGAAGGGTACACAAGGATCAAATTTTCAGCGATCACTGTTGCCTTCATCAGAAATTTAATGATTGATCACTTCCCAAACGTAAACAGACTCGTGACCTTATTAACACAAGACTTTAAGGAAAGTTGACGTCAGTGATTGATCAAACTCGCCAGGTACAATTAACACAGATGGTGGGCAATATAAAATCCCTGCCATGTTTGATCAAATACTGATGTCACATATCCGTTAAGTCTTGTGTGAATAAGGTCATGTGTCCATAACTCTCGGTTTTACATTCAGAAGTGATTGGTTATTAATTATCCTAATGACAGCAAGTGGTCATTGAAAATGTGATGCTTGTGTCCCCTTTGTGTTTTAATAAAGTTAAGTATCATACTGTGATTACTATCAATACAAATGAACTGCCATGATAAACATGCCTGTCCTTGGTGCTGAATGCCATTCACAAAGATGGACAGGCCTGTCCCTGGTGCTGATGTAACAATCATTCACAAATAGACCTGTCCCTTTCACTTAAGTTTATCAACAAATAACATTTGGTGAATGTTTTTAATTCCATTGCCTGTGTCAGTTACGCAAATGTGCATGTGTATGAAAAGTACAGCAGAACACAAGTAACGTCCTCCATACAAGCTAAGGTTACCATTTGATGTAATAGGAACAAGATTTACCATTCCTTGTATGGTAACAATGGTCAATTTTCTTTGTAATTGGAGAGATACCTAGTACCTCAACACAACAGGGAACACAGAAAATACAGGGACCATTTTGTGACCCGAGGCTTGACCCTATCCCGGCATGCTGCGTGACTGTCATGGCGGACGTCGTCTGTTCGCCGGCCACGTAAGCTGACATTCTCAGGAAAACTCCGGGTTTCCTGGTGAAACTATGTTGGTACTGCTAGTGGCCGCTGCGCTTGGACCCATGGCGTGCGCTGGTGCCACAAAAGTAGACGGGAAACCCACTGTTGACGAAGGTAAGGCTACAAGAATTTGCCCCCCCCCCCTCCCAACTTTCGGAAATTATGCTCCTTGTTGACCTTAGAAATGTTTACATTTTAGTCCAACTATAACATTACATGTAACGTTATTAGTCCCGTCATAATTGTTACAACAACATGATAGCAAAGACATAACCTAACAAACCTGTCCATAGACCATCAGCTTGAGTGGACAGTGGAATAATTTCGTTGATAGATATAGGAAATTCGAAATCCTGAAACACTAGATGGTGGTACTTGACATTTCACCAAGCACTTAAAAGCATTGAACACGGATCCGCTAGCTGCCGTACTCTCGACATGCCGGGTGAATTTGTAGTAAAATTGATTGTCAGAAAACAGTGCATGGAAGAAGGTCACAATCTTTCCATGGATAACCTCTACTTGGAGAGTATATAATACATGGTGATTATTTGGGTAACAGCGAGGAGGTTCTTATTATATGATTTCCTGCCCACCTACAGCTCAGGTTATAGCATATGGTGGAATCCTGAACAGTTTTGTCCCAGGTGTGCTGCCAAATGACACTGACATCCAACAGGTGGCACAGGTGAGTTATGATATTTTTGTAGTTGTCCTGTAAGGGGCATAATGTCACATTTTTGCACCAGAAATTGAAACATTTCATTTAAAAGAATGTAATATGTGTGAATGTAATTTACTTGCACTTTGCAACATATTTCTGCAATTATCTCACATTTCTGACATTTATGGTTGGCACTAAAACAGCCCATATGAAGTGCACTCAACTCATAATGTAAACAAACATGGCTTAACACACCCGTAAGGCCTCATATTTGACACCTCCACTTCCTGAATGGCATCTTGAAAAGGTCTACTTTTCCTGATGGTTACACCTGCCCCTTTGATCCAGTTGCGGTAAATCTTGAAAAGTTTTGTGGTTTTATTTTTATGATTGTCTCTGTGACCTTTCCACAGCAAATTCATCATACTACAAACATATGTTTCAAATATATGACTGTATTGACTACAAAGTTGTTTCAACTGTAACTTCAAAATACCTTTAAAAACCCCAACTTTTCTTTCTTACTGCGAAAATAAACCACCTTGAAAGTTAATGGATTTACAGTTACATGTAATAGCATTTGAATATTTATAAATGTGTTTCCTATTAATCAACATATTGCTATACCCTCTATCTGTCCTCAGTTTGCCCTCCAGTATGCCACAGAACATGCACCACATCTGGTACCTAGGGCAGGACAGAGTGCCGAGGGTGGAGACTTCCTCAAACCTGAAATACTGCAGCCAAGAAAATTAGTACGTACACAGCACATGGAGAGCTTTTATTATAATTAGTATATGTCTCTCTTTTTGCTTCTCTGAACAAAAAAAAATGATGTTGATGATGTCATGTAATGAGCCGTCAGGGCCTCAGCTGATTGGATGACCCCATACCACCGCGGTCCAATCATGCCACTCTATTTTTGGAGACACTCAGATTTAGCCAATCGGTGCACCTGTTCAAATTCTAAACAAATACAAATATTCAAATGACAAAGAATATGTGTGGGTCAAGTCTTTCTAGTTTTTTTTGGCAAAGAAGCAAGGAATGGGCATACTGAAGCAAAAAAGCTGTATGGTCCTCTTCAAATGTTTTTTTTCAGCACAGATTTATCTTAACTCTAATGTGTTTTTCCTGTTCTCCCCAGAAACTCCACTTTACCCAAAATGGGCAGAACCCTGCTCTGTATGAGCTTGTGTATGAACAGAACGGGGAGAAGCTGACTGAGACACACATCATCATCCTGGGCATCACCTACTTCCTGACCCTGTCCTGGCCTAGCATCGCCAACTCCCTGGTCCACAGGTTCGTGGTCACCCTCTCCTCAGGACACCTGTACGTCTTTGAACACACCTGGTTCCAGGTGGCTTCTAAGACAGGTGAGTCTAGTCCAGCTCAGCTTACAATGTACATGTAGGTTGAATGGTTGAATCATTGAATAAGAATGAAAGAATAATTGTCTGAATGAATATGGAATGGAATGAATAAAAGAGAAATTCAATTTATTTTATTTCATTTATGAATGAATGATTGAATCAATGAATGAATGAAAAGTTAATAGAAAAATGAATGAATGAATAGTAAAATGAAAAGAGGAACAATCCAATTCACAAACTTCCACTTTCTAGAAGAAGAAGCATAAATTTTTGCCTACATGGCCTACATTTTTTGTACATCTTGCTAATAAAGATTTATCCTCACATTGTGATCTTCCTGCAAACTTTGTCATCTCCATTACATTGTCTTTTTGTAGGTCGCTGTTGTAAGTAACATTTTCACTATTTTTTTTTCCAGATGAAGGAACAATTTTGCCGGGTGCTTCAAAATATATGCAACATGTCCAGGCAGATACCATATCTTCCACAAGGACTCAAGATGTGGAATCTTTGACTTTAGGAGATAGCAAACACAGTGTGCAATACTCATCTAATCAGGTTTGTCAACATACTTCTCAAGAGAAGCAAGAGTGTGGTGGTCAAGAAAAGGTAGAATCTACAACAACTACAGCAAAGAAGTCTTACACACAGAGTAACAATGAGTTATCTGGCGAACTGAAGATTGCTTCCTACAATGTATGGAATTTCAACGGTGGTCCAGGTGGAAGTGTGAAGGCTTATGTACAACGTGCCCAGCACTTGGGACAGGTAAGTCACACGGTTTGGGGGTTCAAACCCTGGATAACCTGTTTGTTTGTTTTTAATAACCAGTAAACCAATTTTAGGTGTGGCACATCAGTTTTGTACAGTAGGTAGTACATCCTGTGTAAGACAGAACTGTAAGGTTTGATCCACTCACACTGGAAAGGATCCCTGCTCTTTTTATAAGTTTTGTGGGGTCTTTCAATGTGCTTGAGGTGTGACTCTCCTTAAACACAGGACTGCTGATTTACAAAGCTAGGTACTCATTTTCACTTTTGTGAAGTGAGGTTTAAGTGCCTTTCCCAAGGGCAGCACAACATTGGGGTCTGCTTGGGATTCGAACCTGCAACTTTTAGATTCTAAGTCTACCTGTGACCCTTACCAGACCGACTTGCCAGACTCAATTTCAATATTTGCCATTGGTAGAGGTTAATTGTGTTCCTTTCGAGAAAACATTGAAAGATGTAAGTTACACTGTTTTGGAAAAGTGGCATATCTTGATTTTGTTTAGTTTATGTGATAATAACCTCTTGTCCCAGGTTCTTGCTGATTGTGCTGCTGATGTCATTGCCCTACAAGAAGTGAGGTTTGCCTACAACAGAGGAGGGCCTCTAGGGCCAAACCAGATACAACACTTCACACACTACCTCCCTGGATACCAGGTAACAAGGCAAATATTTCAGCAACAGAGCTACAACAAAATGATAGATTGTGCAAGTGGACATAGATGCATGGGATACATTGATAATGCTGGTGAGAACTACATACATGTACATCCAGGCTACCACTTTAAAAGAATTACAGATGAAAATGGCCTTCAGATCATAGATACAAGACCACACAAACCCTGTTGGCTTAACAAAAATCTGCCAACCCTAGCCTTTTTGTGTGGTTCACCATGGGCAGATTTTCAAGGAGCATTTTCCCTAGCTCACTGCTCTGTGTCTGTTCCAGTATGTATTCCAGCCTGCCATGTCCTACCCAGAGAGCATTCTGGGAAGGGTAGAAGAGGGTGTGGCCATCATCTCCAAATTCCCAATTCTCAGCCATGACTACATCCTACTGTACAGGTAAAAAAGACCACCTAACTATGTGGAAATAACGCTTTGTGGACTACAAGTACAGCTTGCTTGTATATTCATGCCAATTAATGGCTTGCATTCATCAGATCGAGATAGTCTGTTCAAACGTGAGCAAAAATGACCTCTACTTGTATTCATCATCAGGCATATCCCCATGCAAGCATGGCAATACATGTGGACTAAGTGTGCAATTTCTTATTCAATTATAGAAATGCCAGTGACTCTGAAGACTTCCACCAAAGAATCTGTCTACATGCAGAGATAGAGACTCCATACTTGGGACTTGTAAGTACTAGTATAAAAATTGTATTTTGAAGGCATGACTTTTTTCTTGTACTCAGTAGTTGATGCCTCGACCAGTTTATTAGTCATTTTGTACATCATGCACAGTCTGGACATTTTTCATCTGTCTTCCAGCAACACCCACTGTAGGTTTCTTTTCACAGTTGTTATATACCATTATATCCTTACCCAGTGTTGATAACTCCCCCCTCAGGTCCACCTGTTTGTGACCCACCTGTCCCTGAGTGAGCCGGCCCAGGACAGGTCAGTAGTACAGATCTGGGAGTTCATGCAGCGCTTCAGCGGGCCGGCTGTGCTGGTGGGAGATCTCAACACTGAACCTCACTCCAAGGCTATCAGGTAATCACATGGAAGTTTGATACTTTAGATCGTTACATACTGTTTAAAGTCTTCCACACTTTTCAATAAGCACAATGAATAGCTTGCAGTGTTCACAATAATTCAAAGAATTGTGTAAGTCAGAAGACTGTGACAATTAGCTAGCTTTGGATTTATAAACCTTCTACATTTAATAGCTCTGAAGCAGTTATTATAGCTAACCCCCATCTGTGATACAGGTTTCTCCAAGGTGTTGAAGAGATTGACAGAGTGAAGACAGAGGGACTTCAGGATGCCTGGCTGATGAAGTATCCAGAGCCAAGGTAGGTCCATCAACCATGAACATGCAAAGTTCAATAAAGGTTAAGTCATACTAGGTGTATACACTTCTTAAGATACTAATTATGCTAATTGCTTTATTAAATTATGGTTTACTACAATGCCTATTGAATAATGTGTGACAAGTATGGTTTCTGTCTCTTTTTTCTCTTGAGATATACAAAGTGCATTGGAGGCCTACAGAATGTAGAAAAAAACATATCAAGTTTTAACCCAGGATTGTACAAATTTTTTCACATGTGCACTTGTAATTGACTCATAAGTGTTGGTATTGCTTGTTGCTCATGTCTTTTCTTATTTAGGGCTGATAGAGATGGTACATACTGGAGGAATGAGATCAGAGACTCTGGGTTGACATTTAATGCACTGAAGAACCACTTGGAGAAAAGGGTGGGTACTCTGGTTCTACTGTTGGTAATATCTATAATTATGGCTTCACCAGACCACGAAGTGGTCTGGTGAAACCATATTGTTTTCTCTGATGTTTCTTCTTCTCCTCCTTCTCCTCCTGCCATTTTTTAAAATGGATTCAGCTTCTTCATTTTGGGGCCTAAGGATCTGAAATTTGGTATGGAGGTACAGTGGGCAAATACCCTTAGGCTTTTTTTAAATTTTTGTGATACAGGCTTTTAGAATGGTTTTATTTGAGTTTTTTGGCTGTATTATAGCAAATGTATTACTGTGTCAGTGGGCAGTGTTAACCACATTTGGCATGAGTCATCACAATGGAATGCAGGGCATCAACCAATAGGCATGCAGCTTTCCTCTCTTCTTCTTGCTGATTGGCTGTTGGGATTTAACTTGATTAATACCTGCACAGACCATTTCCATACTGACAGTATGTCTGTATTCAAGTGTTTTGGTAGGTATTTCAAGCTTTCCTGCTCCAGCATTGGAATGCGGGGCATGAACGTTTTTTTTTTTTTAAATCAACAGTTTGCATTATGCAATTAAAAATCCTAACCAATAATGTAGGGAATAGCTAGCCAACTGTTGTAGTCTTAATTAGTTGTATGTTACTTCATATTATAGTTATATCAATGTAAAGCATTGTTTTCCCTTGTGTTTCTCATTCTTTCCCTGCCATGTCGTAAAATGTGGTGAAGCCATCGCTGTATTTGCTCCAAAGCAAATATTGGCCTTTCTAGTTTAGTTTAAGTTCCTCATTCACCCAAACATGCTTTAAGTATAAAACTGAAATTGAACAGAAGATTGACACTTCCAAGAATGTGAGTATACAATGTATATAATACTGCAAATCATTGGTTCACGGTAGCAAAAGTTCATGGTCTGAGAAAAATGGACGTTTGTGGAACTATTTGGCAGGTGCAGAAAAAAGAAAGTCAGCAAGTTATTTTTCACAGTATTAATGATAAGTTTGCAGTACAGAAGTGACTGTCAAAACCACAAATATAAAAGTACCACAAGAAAATCATGATTTACAGTACCACGTATGTTGTTGTTGATGTATTACAAAACTTACACTGTAATGTTTCACCAGATTGACTACATGTTTGTTCGGCTCCCAAGTGATGTGCATCTCCACAACATCTCACTTCTGGATGATGGCAAACGAGGGTAAGGGTAGTAGCTTATTTCAAATAATGGTGTGGTCACATTTGTTGTAGGTCGACTTGCGATTTTGGTACTATACAAATTTCAGGCAGGCTGTGACAGAACCATGAACTACCATGAATACAAATTTGTAGTGGTATGTCAAAAGCCTGATATCATTCCTAAGTGAACTTGTAATTGTTTTGAAATTTCCCTGTACATTTTCAGATATGCAGCTGCTTCAGACCATGTGGGTTTGATGGGTACCTTCACCCTCTCTCAGGACAAGGACTGGGGCTCTTGATGCTGCCCATCAAATTAGGGACTTCCCATGAAAAATTTTATGGACATGCTGTAAAGATAACAGCACGTTGTCTGATGTTTTAAGATTAGGGAACAAATTTCTCTGGCTCATTTGTAACAAATAAGTGTCAGAAGAAGCATAACATTACAACAATTTTACCATTAATACGGGTACATGACCTTAAGTTGTATTTCAATTGGTTCTGTGTATGCACTAAGGACTTGTCTAGTACAAAAAAGAACATTGTAATACAGTGATAAATGATGGTGTGCCAAAATATGAAGTGATGTAAATAATCTATCAGTGAATAATATGTCAGTAAATGAGAGTTCCGTGGCCACCTACCTTTGCCAACTGTTATATTCTTGTATATGTACTGATTTGCATAATAAACATTTTTTAACTTCAACTTAAAGCAATCTTTATCACTAATTATTTTCATTAATTATGGAAAAAAGGTCAATATGTGCAAGCTCTATGTTCATTACTGATTTCCTGCACCTGTGGTCACTAGTAACTTAAACACCCATCTTTCCACAGAAAGCTGTCAAGGCATTTCTATTTCCCCTTGGTTCCCCTATTTCCCCTTGGTTGAGTTGTGAGTTTGTGTCTCTGTTTGTCCTAACAGCTCAGTGTGTACGGTGTGATGTTATTTTGACAGTTGATTGATAGGAAGGTCAAGTCAGAAGGTGACTTAGCACTTGCCAGGTGGACCTCAAAAACATTTACAGGGGTCTGTCAACTTGAAGGTCTTAAAAAAAGTCCAATACTGCCAGGAGGAGTGAAATGATTTCTTGCTGTCATTGTCCTCAGGCAATAGGGATGATTCTCATCTCGGTAAACTTGAGAGAATACCCCTGTTCTCCCTTCCAGGCGTACCATTCCACTCCATCGTATGGTTGGGAAAAATACCCTCCCTCCCTGTACCTACCATTCAGGTTAGTGTAGTAAGAAGAACACTTTCGGTGCCACCACCCTGCACTGTACTTCGCCGTGCAGTTATGACCCTGGTCCCTGTCCGAGGTGCTGAATCTGTAGTCCCGGTGAGCCGACAGTGAGTCTCCACGGTAACGATCATACACCAAGTGGTTACCAAGTCTCAGCCGATACTCATCATACTCATCTTCCACCACAAAGCGATCATATTGTACATGCTCTGTCCTCCCCTTCCAGTCCGCTAGGTGGAGGTGCAGCTTGTATCTCGCCTGTGTGGTGAGCGCGTGGAGTCGGTCGTTCCCGATCCAGTACTCCCGCCAGGGGTTGCCGAACCCGTGTTTGTAGTCGGCCCAGGTCCTGTTGAAGTTCTCGCTGCCGTCCTCTCTCCTCTGTATGACCGTCCAGCCGTCGGACCTGTCCATGCGACAGTAGACGTAGAACGGCTGTACCGGACTGCCGAGGGATTTCTCACTCAGACTGTAGGTCACAGCAGACGGCTGGATCAGGTACACGCCGCTTTCTGTGTTCCCCAGGGATAACACCTCAGCGCAGTCTGGAAGGGATTGACCATCAAGATCATTGTAAAAGAAAGAAAAATGAAGGAAGAAAAGGACATTAATTCATTGTACTTGAAAGTGGGGTTGAAATAATTTGTTCGAATTCGAATATGCGTAGAGTGAAAATTCATGCTGTAAATCAAAACATGAGATGAAAACATCAGTAAGTTGGTAAGTAATATCAAGTTTGAAACATTTCTGGCAGTCTTTGGCTGTCCAATGTTTCTTCTTTCAAGTTGTCACATTCATTCAAGAGTCACGTCCAAGTCGTATTCATACGAGGGTGGATCAAAAAGTTCTCGGCCTCACCTAGAAAACGTCGTGGCAGAAAAAAATTTCTTACACTATATGTTTCAACATAGTCCCCTCTAACTGCAATGCACTTGGTCCAGTGATGTTCCGGGTTTGTTTTCCCTTTGTGGAAGAAGGTTGAATCTGGAGCCCCCAGATAGGGCTCACCCGCACTGATGACGTCATCATTACCATAAAAACGTTGACCACGTAAGTGGAACTTCAGTTTAGGAAATAGGTAGAAGTCCGAGGGTGCTAGGTCAGGTGAATTGGAAGGGTGGGGTTAGACTTGAAAGCCAAATTCGTTTGCTGCTGTAACTGACCCCTGTGCTGTGTGGACAGGTGCATTGTCATCACGCCAGCTCGGTGCTTTCCTCTCCTTTTCTCTTTGATCGTTGTCCTCAACTGTTGCTATTCTGTTAAATAGTACTCCCCATTGATGTTTTAACCTATTCACAGGTATTCAGTCATGATTACTCCCTTGCTGTCCCAGAAAACAGAGACAAAACCCCTGTCAACGGATGAAACTCGATAAAACGTCTTGGGGGCCGGGAAACATTCTTCATTCTTTGTTTGTTCTGTTGTTTTGATTTAGGGTGAAAGTGGTGAAACCATGTCTCATCTTGGGTGAAAAATGTTTTGAGGTAATTGCATGGATTGGACTGAATTCGTTCCTTGAAATGTCCAGCTTGTTTAACTTCTGATGTTCAGAAAA
Organism: Branchiostoma belcheri; assembly: GCF_001625305.1. Lineage (NCBI taxonomy): Eukaryota > Metazoa > Chordata > Leptocardii > Amphioxiformes > Branchiostomatidae > Branchiostoma > Branchiostoma belcheri. The sequence continues at coordinate 1,400,291 of NW_017804498.1, forward strand.
CATTCTAGGCACCCACCTTACAGACAGGTTGCTCATCCCCAGGATGTCTGACAAAACATTGTGAACAGAGCCACAACACAGGCTAAAGACTCTGCTACATGTTGGACAGTCTCACATCTGTCATTTACTACCATGTGATGGATGGCCTCAACTGGATTGTCCATGGTGCTGATTTGTGGCATCCTGACATATGTTCATCTTTGGTGCTCACCTTGCGGCGCTTGTAGCTAGCAACTCACTTCTTTATAGTTGAATAAGAAGGATAGTCATCACCAAGTGTCCTGACCATGTGTTCATGGATTTCCTTACGAGAAATCCCTTTTTATCGATATACATGATCACAGCACACGCTTCTGTTGCGGCCATTTTGTGATTTTGCCCTCACCCGCCCCATTTTCACGGGGCGTCACGTGCTAACTAATGAATATAGAAATTTGAATTTTTGTGTGCAGTGATGTAAGACATCATAGTATACAGTTATACTAAAGAATAGGAGTTTGCCCTTTATTTTCTAGGTGAGGCCGAGAACTTTTTGATCCACCCTCGTAGAATTGTTTCTATATACACACGTTTCTTACACTTATGACATCCATCCCATATAAACTAAAGTAACTGCATCCTAGTACTATGATATCCACTTGCTCAAAGATGAGACTATGATAGAATAGAAGTGATCAGGGGCACCTTTCGGGTATTTCTGTGTTTCGTCCCCTTCTTCAGATTGTTCCTCCGTGGACATTTCGCGTTCCACGTTTCCCAGAACGTCGTCAATACGTTTACTCACTCTCTGAATCTCATTGCTAAGGTGAATAACATGATCGGTGACAGAGCTTTTCAAGTCGTCTACTTGCTGTCTGAGAGCCTGCACGTCCGTACAGGTTGCGACGTCCAATGGTGCGGGGACCTCGAAAGTGTAGGCCCAGCGTCCGTTCACTACACGTGCACCGCCCGGGTGGCTTTCCTCGGACGTCGATTCCACAGCGTCGAGCTGGTCTGGTAACATCTCTTGCCCCTCTGCAATCGCAGGAAAGGCCGCAATGGCAAGCAAACACACGATAAGGTACGCCAAGGACAGGGCGACGTTTTGGGGAGACATTTTGAACGTTTGACCGAGCAAGATTTGAAGCAAAGAGCTTCAAAAATCCTTTGTTTGGCAGTTGTGTGCAGTCTGGAAAACAAACGTCAACTGAAAAGTCACAGCTGCTGCTTGCTATAGACCTCTTTTTGCTGGCAAAGGCAACAAAAAGATACTTAAAAACTTCACTAGTAGTAACTTGTTGTTTATATAATACAGGAAGAAGAGAAATATTTACACGCCCGGTGGAGTAGGGTTTTATTTGGCCGTGTCTATGGCCCTATCTATACGGAACCACCCAAGGCGGTTTACATGTGGTTTACCCCGAAGCCGGTTTCAAGTGGCTCCATCTGAACGCTCCGAAATCACATTGAAAGCGCCTCGATCCCAAGCCACTTCTAGAGGTGGTTTCCGAATCGGTTTCCCCGCATCGCGATTTGCGTCTGAACGCAATGTGATTTCAATGTGACTTCACCTGGTCATGGATTACGAGGTGATGTTTCTTTATTTATATGCAATACCAACTGGTCAAATAATGTGTCCGTTCTAGGACGAGCTTCACCGCCTCTGGCGGGACCACGTCGGCATTCGGCCGAGATACGCTGGGAGGGGGGCATCAGCAAGCAGGTCGTTGACCTCTGACATTAATAACACGCCGCCTTGCGTGTTATCATCAAACAGCAATAAATGTAGCTCAAGCGCATTATGTTCGGACACGGTTTCGCAGGTGTGTGTGGCACGTGGACCAGATGTGAGGAATGTGAGTTACCCGAATCGCGGTTTGGGTGATTCCGTATAGACACGGCCTTTGTCAGTTGACCTGATAACAGTTACAGCTGTACCTCATCTATCCATTAATGCGAAAATTCATTCAATTAATTTTTAGACAGTTTAGAAATGCGACAAATCCGGCCTGTGCGACACTTTGTGGACCAGACGGGCTTTTTAACGGTTCTCACTGAACCCTAAGGCCGTCTTGTCCACAGTTTCCTGTTCAGTTGTCGGTTTGGTATGCGTTGTATATGCCACATGTCCGAAGGCAATGGCATCCCGCAATAACAGAAGTAAATCTCCTGTGCCAGTAAAACGTAGCCTCGAACTTCAGTACAATTACTCTCAAAAGGCGTGTTCCTCTCGCTTCTTGTAGTTGTACAGCGACTGTTGTACAGTATACTACAAGCAAAAAAAGCAGATTGGGAAACAATGTAAACTACTTGATAATGGGAATTTGAGACGAGATGAATAATTTGCTTTCCAAATTCAACGTCGACGTCCAAGGGAAGTTTTGGAGCCACCATCGGTTCGAGATTGTAGAACTGGTATCAACTTTGCTGCAGTTTACAGAAGGACCGCAAAGTGACGCGCCTGCACCATAGGTCATGCCAGCTGTAATCATCTGGTATGATGGTGATGGTAAACGGGCGTTCGTTAGTGTGCTCTCTAACTCAACAATACCTAGGATACATTCTCGTGCAGACGGAAAGTCTAAGCAAGGGAGTTAAAAAATCTCCTTGGTCTGAGTGACCTCTTCAGAAAACCTACAACAAGAATTAAATTGAAATCAACTCCTCAACAACGAAACAATGCATGCGTCTCTTTGTGAACCTCCTTGGTCATAAGACTAGAGGTCTGCCAAGCATCTATGATCATCTATGTCCACAGTTTTCTGTTTTCCAATTTACAATTTTCCTAGAGTTTCACTTAAGATTTTTCTTGATTCTGCAGGCACAATCTGAATTCGCAATCCAAACATAAAACGGTTCTCCCCCTTTACCCCAGCTGTTCCTCTGCATTTTCCGTTATCTTCAACTTTTATCTCCTGATTCCAAGAAGTAAAATTCCGCTGACCCCACAGACCAGGGATGCCCCGTGGTGTCGAAGGGACCGACCAGTGATAACCGGTGTAAAATAACCGGAGAACCGCTTTGCTTCCATCCCATACTAGCGTACAATTATACTCTGTCTAGATAGAAGACATACAACTCGAGTCGTCAGGTAAACTTTTAACTACATGGGTAAACGGAAAGCTCCTTTACAAACGCAAAGCAAGGACCTTGCGCAAAGCAAGTGTTTCTCCTTCTAAGATCAAGGGCAAATATTTACAGAAACTAATAAGAAAGAACTAAAATTCATTGTTATTCATGCTAATTACTTAGCACCAAGACGACTTAGACCAGATAATTGATTACACACCCTTGGTCGGGCATATCAAAAGAATAATTGCAAGAATTTTATCAAGCGCAACCTCCTTGGCGCAAGTAAAGTCTCTAATTCTCGATCTTATTTTTAAACTTGAAAGTTTTGCTATTAGAAACGGGGGAAATGTGTCGAAGAAAAATTTCCCGGTCAGAACCCCAGAATTTTTAGCCTGTATGTCGGACCCACGGCGTAAGATTTCCCTGGGGGCATAATGGGCATGTAGCGGACCTGTGTTAGGCCCTGGAAACAGCCTGGCATCCAGGCTACAGAACCCCCGGGTTTTCCACCGGGTCAGCTCTGCGTGCCAGAACCGCGGCTGTCGTCTGCACTTTGTTACCACGACTTTGTCATCTTGTCCTTGTTAGGGGGCGATCGTTTGCTTTGTAGGGTGGTGGGGGTGATGTCTGACAAGAAAGATGAAGGTGTGATGTGTCGCCACATAATTTTTTACTGACATATAGTCCTATACCAATAAAACTCAAGAAAATTGAATGACTGAAACTTAGAAACAACCAAAGGTGCCCGTCTACCATCTATATATGACGTGACACGACATATTAATCATGCAACTTAAAGTTCGAATAAATTTCTCACGATTAAGTGACTTACTCTAGGATTAATATCTGAAAGCCACAAGAAACAGCACGTTGTGTGCAAAATTGCTGACCCCACATGCTGCTTCGAAATGTAAACACCCACGCACTTCAACCCCTGTGCGATTTGGTCGTGCCTATTAAAGATTTATCCCCGGAGACGTCCCACAGCCTGGCCCCATCAACTCGGTATCCGCCAGCAGTTGGGCAGACCTGCGCGTTGTTTCCTCCGTCTCCGATCGGCACCACAGCAAATCTTATTTTCAACATGGCAGCCAAGCTGGTCCTAGCTGTGGCGCTCCTCTGTCTTGGTGGCGTCTTGGCCAAGAAACAGTGCGGAGAATGTGACCGTGACGCCTGTCCGAAGCCGGACTGCGGGGTGGAGATCAGGATGCCGGATGAGTGCGGTTGCTGCGAAGTCTGCGCGAGGCTCGAAGATCAAACTTGCGGAGGGAAAGACTGGCAGGAGGGCCGTTGTGCCTCCGGTTACCACTGCTCTGGTAGGTGATCGTTGAACTAATCCAGCGCCTTTTTGTACTAAGCTAAATTTCTATGGAGAGTGTTTAAATGTTAAACTTGTACTTTCATTTTGATCTATATGTATCGAGTGTTTTGTTGTAGCATTGCGGAGTAACTTTGTCGGTGACACGTGAACTTTTTTCGGTCAAGTCGTTTCTCTCGGAGTCTGTTTCTAATTTACTTGCTTGGCCTGCCGCCGCAGTTCTGACAAATCCATCTCTGTCTCCAAAACAGACTGACTGAGGGATTATTCGTTTCTATGCAAGAAGACTGTAACAGTTTGATTTTCTATTACTTTGTAGTTTGCAGGCGATGTGGTCGACTAGGTACACAGAATTACTGCAATCTTGGCTTTATTCTGAGACGCAGCAGGACAGTTCTAAGCACTTCCTGTCTTTAGGTTCTCCTTATTTGCAAGACGTCTCCTGGTTCATAAACACGGGGTTATCCACTAAATGGTCTGAAGAGGTCTGGGTGCATATCAAACACAGGCTCTACGACTGGGGTTTAATATTGTATAAAGTCTTATAAATTGCACTTTTTTCTTATGACATGTCACCTTTATTTGTAGTCGGGCTCTTGTCGAGAGGGGAAAAACGTACTCTAGTAAAAGCGAAAGAGCCACAGACGTAGAATCTGCTAAAACTCATCAAAGTTCAAAATATAAATATTCTACACAACATAATGGGGATAGCATTTAAGTAGGGAGGTATTTTCTTCTTGTTTCCCTTCCTCTTTGTTGTTCGAAGGGACAATACTCTAGATAGAGATGGGGATATATAATAATAATTTCGCTTTCCGCAGCTTTCTGCAGATGTTTATACGAGCCTTTTAAGTCGATAAGCGGGTTAATAATTCCAACCAATAGGATTGATGGAAATGTCCCTTTGTTCGCAGCATTGTTTCCTGCGGTTAGTCGGCTGTGGGTCCCGTCCCTTCAATTTCGGCTGACCTTGTTGTCTCTGCTGGATACAACCAGCTGTTTTCATGATCGGGGGCAGACTGAAATCCCATTTTAATGAGTTACGAAGTCCAGTTTATGGATTACTAGTATAATGAGTATTTCATGTATACTGGAGGTTTAGGATTTACAGTTCTAAAGTCAGGCTGGAAAACTCATATAATTTTATTATTATCTCCAAGCGGATAACTCACTACCGGCAATGAATGCGCCACTGGCTGAGCAGAAAAAGAATCAAAGGGAAATTGACTTATCACGGGGCAGTGCCTTTGTTTGTTTGTTTGAGCCTGAAACGTAAAGGACGGTGAACGTTAGACATCCAGGCAGAACATTACGTAATGTAAGATATTATTATGAAAGTAAACCAAGCAACTCACCCGGAGAAACACAGGAAATTGTGTTTCAGAATCCGCTATCTTTTAGGTTCCTTTCCAATCCGTACGTCCTGATGACCTAAGTTTTTATTCCTGCGTGGTGCAATTTAGCCTGGATGCAAGACCCACAGCACACTAGGCCCAAAGTATCCAGTGTGCAATGGATAACTTTGAGCCTAGTTTGCTGTGGGTCTGGCATCCAGGCTAGATCCATTTCATAAGTTTTTGTTTCCCTGCCATCCACAGTAAACCCTGACGAGAATGAGGAGGAGACCCGTCGCGGGAAGTGTTACTGTAAGTACCCGTACCGTGTGTGCGGGTCTGACGGGAACGACTACGTCACCTACTGTAACCTCAGGTTCGCCTCCTGGAGCAGCAAGAACGTGGGAGGACCCAAGATCCACAAGGTGCACAAGGGATACTGCAAGTTCGGTGAGTGACAGGGATAAACTGTACGAATTACTACAGTAACTATTGTAGAACTTTGACCGCATGTTTTCAGATATTTTGAATCTAAAAATCTTCATTAAAATAATTTTAGGTGAGTGACAGGGATGAACTATGCAAATTTTTAAAGTAGATATTACAGAACTTTGAAGCCAAATTTTCAGACATTTTGAATGTAAAAATCTCTATTAGAATAATTTTCCGTGAGTGACAGGGATAAACTATGCGGATTTTTTTAAGTAGCTATAGGTATTATATAGAACTTTGAAAATCTGTCAGATTCCACAATGCCAAACGTGTGCATTACCATCTGGAGTAGGGCTGCGGACCGGTACACTGTACCGGTCCAATACCGTAAAAATCGTTTCGGTACAGGTCCAAAATACCGGATCATGAAGTAACGAGTTTTTACCGAAATATCTAGTTTACACTTTACACCATGTATATGACTAAAGATAGGTAACATACATTTTGTTATATCTAGTTTTTGTCAGTAAGTGTGTTCACTGTTCAGTAAGTGAGTCTGTGAGTCTGACTCTGAGATTAAGTGACTGAGAACTGAGAAAGGAAACATAATTTAACTTAGTTATGTTTGATGTTTTCTGAATAAGTTGACAAGTTGTCAACACTTTATTATTGTTTCTGTGTCATGATTGAAAAAGTGAAGAACACGTGTTAATTTGTCAAATTGTTCAGGTACAGGTACAGGTCCGGACCTGTACCTAAACCTCTGTACCGGTACCTGTACCTGTACCTGATGTTACGTTTAGGTACGCAGCCCTAATCTGGAGTAGTCTCTACCAGGCTTAGGTAAGCGGCTAGAAAGGGCCGAAGCCTGCTGCTGGCAGAAGGCAGCGCGTAATTCATGTGTTGATAATTTTTGAAAGGCTTGTTATCGGCGACAGGTTTGGTTTATGAATACATGTAATGCGACCTCCCACTATACTCCCACTCCCAGTCGTGTCAACAGACTGGAGCAGTTGGTAAAAATCTTTGATACTTTGATCGGTCAAAATATTCTACACCCACCTAACACACGTGTGTATTACCCTAGGCCTCTGGAGTACTGAGTATTTGTTTGGAGAACAGCAACTGGTTGGAGATACTAGTAACCCTTCAGACACGACATTCCCACCCTGTCTGTGACAAATGTTGGATCCTCATTAGGGTAATTGAAAACGCGTGAAAAGCGACTGTCGACCTTGCCATGATTATTTCCTGTATTTCTCGGAAGGCACGATTCCACCAGCTAAATCCGCCAGAAGTAGAAACACGTGTTTCTTATCAAACCAGAGAGTAGCCCCGCGATCCTGGCAGTCTGAAGTCGGTAATTGATGGTGTGTTGCTAACCCATGGATCTGCCGGCATGCCCATGACCGAGAGCGGCAAACTGTGAACCGTCAGCGGTGGCAAAGGGTTCCCAAATATACCGTTCCCAGTCTAAAGTGGGCCTTAGCGCGGGCAGCTCCCCTGGCATATTATCTGTCTATTTGGCAATCTACGCTTCCCGAAGCCTGGTAGAGGCTGATCAACATTAGGTGGGACCTAGTCCGCTCACCAACAAAATCGTCCGGAGGGCGCCCTTTGCCGGTCTGCAGTTTCGAGACTATCGTGCCTCTATAATTTCTATCCTATCTCCTAGACATGCCAGCCATGCAGTGTCTACATTTTGGCGTCTGTGCGATAATAACATTCCTCTCTCGTCAGGAATGTGCTACAAACAAAGTTCACGTCAAAGTTTTGCTGCAATTCTAAAGAAATCCGCATGGGTTTTGCCTTTCGGATGCAAACTGTCGGAAGAAGCCAATGTCACAAACATCCTGACACCGTGCGTTTGTTTTTCAGCCCCGATCATCGCGACCCCGCCCTCCCCCATCCGTAACACCACCGGCTCCTCTGTGTTCATGAGCTGTGAAGTACGGGCTCACCCCACCGCCAGGATCACATGGAAGTTCAGGAAAGGTACGTTTTTCCACACAGATTCACAGGGTCTTTGACCTCCGGGTTCGGTACGGAGTCGGTCTTTAATTTATTAGGCTGGACCACTATGTGGTACTGGAAAGATAGGAGGTATTGCTTTCGGTGCGTGTTTGTGTGGGTGTATTTGCTTGTTGTCCGTAGGTATTTGAAAGCAACAGAATCAGTAAATTTCTGGTAAAATGCCTGACAATTTTTCAATCAGTTAGTTGAACAACAGGTAGACAGGAAGGTCCACCAACTTACGCGTTACTGCAAGTCACCACTTTTAGGCCTTGCTGTTAGTGTACTCTATATAGACTTATAAGGTTCTTGGTATTAAAATTTAGGACTCGTCATAATCCAATCAGAAGACAGAACTTTCTGCAAACCGTATTGCGCAGTGACGTACCGTTGTATGATTGGTTTATAGCTGCCTTTTTACTGTGGTACTCTTCTGTTCACCCCTCCCCATCTCCTCTACCCCGCCAGATGAGGATGCCGAGCCCGTGGAACTGCCCGGTGACGCCAGTAACGTCGCCTGCAGCTACCGCGGAGGACCCGAGAAGAACGAAGTCACCGGATGGGTGCTGGTCAGTATCGTCACAACAAACAAAGACTAGCAAGCAATGCATGCATAGTTACAACGTAAAAAGCCATGAAATATATGAAACGTATCCAACTATTCAATTACATCCCCCGCATTGGGTGGGGAAGAATGGCAGGCAGAATGACGTGATCAAAAGGTCAGACACAGGAGGGGAGGTAAACTTAAGTCTTGAAAACCCAATATACTTTGCGGGATTTTTACTTTGATTATTATTAAGTTTGAAATCTTCTTGGTGTCCTGTTTCAGATCGAGCCTCTTCAGAAGGAGAATGACGGCATCTACGAGTGTTACGCCGAGAACGAGTTCGGCAACGACTCCAGCTCGGCCACCGTGGAAGTGGAGGGCGACGAGTTATAAAGTTACATTCACAAATAAACGTTTCCTGACCCGTAGTTTTCCTTTGCACAGCACGTGTATGTCGATGAATGGATTCTTACTATCGTCGAGTTACAGATATTGGGGAAATAAGAAACGCATTCAAGGTGTTGGTAGATTAGAACACCGTACAAGGTTACTAACGATCATCACTGTGTGTCAATAGATAGACGTGTCATTTAGGATGGAATGTATTCGTTCTGTGTGTCACTGTGTAAGGCTGACCAAATCCCGGTGTTTAAGGGAAGTAGTTCTGAATTCCAGGGTATCTCAGGGGCCAGAATTTACCCTGGAATTCAAGCTATACATGTACAGTAAACTGTCACAGTTCTGCAAAGCTTGCCTTCAACTTCAACCTACACATTTGTATGGATCTATTTTTACACATTTTTTATTGGATTGATCAATGAGTGTTACCCAATTCTACTTCTTAAGTATGGCGGAAGGGCATCGCAATATTGTCTTGTCGAAAGCTCATCAGGCCATCCCACACATTTTCTACATGGTTTTGTTGGAGTAAAACTTAAGGTATGTAAATAGATTAGCTGTCACTGGCAAAAATGTGGGTGTGCCAAATGAAGGTGATAAACAGTGCTAGTGTTATCATATACTACCTTCTTGTGAAACCATTTGGGGTATCTTAGTTGAAGTAATAATAAAAGAAGCAGATTATTATTTCCCTGGCCTCTTACTGATTATGAAAAAAAACTTTGAAGACACATCCAAGGACAAGAAATCTATTATAACTGGATAAGCGTCTTTATTTTAGTGTTGTTCTACTGTAACTAGCTCCTGTCTAGTACTGAATATAAAGCTTAAGTAGCATACAAAATCATACAAAAGTGATTGTCTACAACAGGTCCTAGTAACCTATTGGCCTTACACATTAATCTTGTCCGAGAAATATCATAAATATCCAAAAAATACATGTGTACTGAAAAGTACCACTGTAGTAAAAGGGGAAAAAATGTCTAAGTATACCCAATAAGCATGCCATACATCCTTTATTTTATTTCAACTATTGGGTGCAATACAGAAGTGAGTCATTGTACAATACAAATACAATAGTGAGTCATGGTACATATGTAGTATGATTTGCTGTTGACATTAGCCTGTGTATACAAGCTCTCGGCTGGAGGTTAATGACCCCCACCCCAAGAGCTTGTGGCAGAATAGCTGTAAGTCGGGCGGCCCGTTCCCTTTCCTGGAGTCACCAATAGGAAGCCAGTATTAGGAATTAATGTGGGAACCGACCGGGCCATCACGTGGTACGGCGCCAGGCAGCCGGAGAAGGGCGGAGTACCGGGCGGGGACGAAAAATTTGATCGACTGCGGGTGGGAATTTCTCAGAAAAATGGCTGCGACTAGCCCGAAACCGAGTTTCTGTGCATTCTGGAGTCAGTGTGTGTGGACTTTGGGAGTCCCTGGCCCCTAGAGCCGCTTCAGGAAAATGCGATAAACGACGTGTTTGCGTGTCTTCCTACCGGCTATGAGAAGACCGAGATCGTGAAACAGTGCAGAGCAAACGAAAACGGCGGGTTGACGACATTCTTGTGCTTTGTTGACGATGTTGACTCCTGTCAAATTATCGATACTTAATTGCTGGAATCTAAAATGTTACTGGGTTCTCCTAAGCGGGAGTTATTTATTGTTTTGATCGGTAAAACGCAGGGTAAAATACGCTAGAAATTAATTACTTTGTGGGTAAAAGAAAACTCACGCCGAGGGCGAGGTCCACACTTCCGGGTTCAGCGACGACAAAATGACGCAAAAAACGCTAAAAATCCGCATAGAAGTATATAATTTCCCGACTGATTCTTGAAACTATGCATTTCTTCACTAGAATATCGATGTGTGGTTGTGGAAAATAGCATTTTAGCGCTTATATCGAAGAAAGAAAAGTTGTTTACACGCGCGTCGGCTCGGTCAATCTTCAATACCACCGGCGCTGCCGGAAGCGGACGCTTCAACTACTAGTAATCAGAGATGCGAAATGTGGACATAGCCGAGTGAAAATCGTGACGTAAATACAAATCCGTGGATGAGATTCTTTTCTCTCGGTGTGACTCCCATTTCCCACGAGGAAGTTCCAGAAACTTTGGAAACTAGAAACAGATTCGACTCGCGAGCGGGTGCCCGCGCCTTCCTCGGCCAAACTTCAATTTTGGGACATGAAAGGCGCGCCGACGTCCATCACTGGGTAGCGACCGACAGGCCCATAGCAACCATCTCTGTTGGGTGCCGCACCGTCTGAGGGCCGTTCGTGACGTTTGCATCTCATTAACCATATATGGCAGACCAGGGCCGTCGACACACCGCCAGCTTTACGCGTGCTTGACATCAAGCTTTTGGGGGGCGGCAACCTAGGGCGGCGGCCGCCAGGAGCGCGATTTAGTCAGGCTACTGTTGACATCAACCTTTTGTCATTTTGGAGAAGTGAAACCTGTTTCAGGCATTAAGCTATTTGGGACAAGTTAAAATGTCATTTTGGTGAAGTGAAATCTATTTGAGATAAATAAGCTCCTATACTAGAATCATTTCTAACTACCATTATATACATTTTTGGACATAGCACTCAAATCACGCAATTATGATTCACTGATTTTACAATTTGTGATCATACACAATTTTGTGTTCATTCCCAATTTTGCAACCATGATCCAAGAGGTCTAAAACTGATGTAATTAACATCTAATGACTTATGATCAAGTAATCAGTCCTAATGACTTATGGTCAAGTGATCAGTCCTATTCCCCTCATTGGTCAGAATTTGGTAAGCTGACGACACAAAGGCTTGTGATTGGCTGTGCTCTCCACCATCAGGTGTATCATGTGATCAGTCTGACTCCTATCATTGGTCAGGATTAGGCACAACAGAGGACACAGATGCTTCTGATTGGCTGTGCTCTTCATCATCAGAGGGTGTGTCAATATCAGTGGACTGTTCATAAGTCTGAGAGACAACGTCTGATTGGCCAGGAGCCTCCTCTACAGATCCCTGTTCTGATTCGTTATCTTGTGATTGGCTGGGAGGCTGTTCTACTGATGCAGATTCCTGTTCTGATTGGTTGTCTGGTGATTGCATCACTTCAGCCCTCAGTGTCCCAACTGCCTCCACCTCTGACTCCAGCCTGCGTTTCAGCTCCTCCAGTCTCATCTGCAGCTGCTCGTTCTTCATCCGGTGCTCCCGCAGTTCCGACAGGAATTTCTCGTACTCGCTCTGGTCTGCGCGGTTAAGTACAAGCAGCCCCCCTCCGATGACGGTGAGGCCACACAAGGCTGTGGCTCGCAGCCTGGTGAGGGCCTTGAAGGTGAAGAGAAGAGTGGTGGCAGCAGCAGCAGATAACACAGCAGCACTCCCAATTAGGGTCATACCTGCAGCAAAAGGTGTAAGGTTTGGTTATCAGAATGCAATTGTATACTGAGTTCAGGGGGACCTGTTCTACTACAGTTCTGTAAATGCATTTATTTTATTGTGGTTTTATTTTGCGGAATGAGGGAGGAGGTCTTTATAGTGTTCACAGTTGAAACAGAAATACAAAACATTTGCAGTGTTGTGATTTCTCATCAAGAGTATACCACAAAAACTAAAAAAAACAACAACAAAAAAACAGCTAACCATCTTTTCACCATTTACAGTACTACACTACCTCTGACTAAGCTAATTATTCAATGACTCACCTCTACCCTCATCCCTCTTCTTTGTCTTGACCTTCATCACAAGGTCATTCAACTTCTTCTCGGCCTGTTTCAGACGCTTCTCGCAGAGCGTCAGCTCCAGGTCTGCACGCCGCGTAACGTTGTCGAAGGCCAGCTGGAGGGAGCGATTGGGGCCTTTGCACTGCATGATCTGGGTGCACAGATCCGCAGCCTGTGGTGGGCACAAGACGAAGATACTTATTTAAATTATGATCTTTCTCAAAATGTTAATCACTCGTGTCTTTCTTAACCCACCGCAAAGAAGTCAAAAGACTTCATCAAGTAGTAACAAATCCTTCTAAAAGCAACAAGAAATCAGACATTTCAGAATTCCAGGAAGTTTGCAATCATTCACTTTCTGAATTGTACCAAGTTAGTTGACCTCTAATTCCTGGTCAGATTCTGAGACCTTTGACCTCCTGGCATTCTACCTGTCAATCTTCCCCCCCAATGTTCTGGTCTCGGACCGGAGTTTCCCTCCGTATTTCGAGCAATTTGACACCCTCAGCCCGACGGGCTGTCATTTCTGTACTAAACGCGGGTCGGAATTTTTCACTCTTTTGGTGGAAAGGGGTGCCGTGCCGCTTATCAATACACTTGATTGATATTTTCTGCGCCCAATTTATTTATGGGTAAATAAGGCACATCAAAGTACATTTTTAAAAAGGGGGTAATTTTTTTCGTCATTTTTAACCATGGCTGCATGGAAAAAACGAATTTTCCCAGAGTAACGGCTTAGTACTCGAAGAAGCTCAGAACCTAATGTCTCCAAAATTTGAATTTAATTAAAATCGATGCGATAAGTTTATCGCTATCTTCGATGGCCCGAACACACCCATAACGCATATAGAACGTACAATCCCGGCGGTCAGGCGAAAAGGCCACATAACCATCCGCGCGGACGAATACCAGGAAGTCTTCGCTGGACCACCAACATTACGCCACCTATAAAGGCTACAACTAACAGGCTTTTCAGAAAATACAAATATATGTACACAGATATTACGATTTCAGGGATATCGCGGCCAAAACATACCATACAAAGTCACGTTTCCGGCGATTTACTGCGCACTTACTTAGACTCTGGTCAGAATTAAACTCCGACCCGGAAGCTTCTATCAACTCACTCTGTCCAGACTAACGGATACACAAATGCACAGCTCAGCCACGCAGAACATCACTTCTGTGCCCCCGAAGTCAAAAGATGATAAAAACGCTTAAAGATCTGACCTGTCGGATGTAGTCCTCTATTTGGGGGACCATCTCCTGACAGTGATCCAGGTGATCCTTGACGACCTGGAACTCCGCGGCAAACTCGGCACTTTTGGGCTGGATGTTGGTGATGCCCCTCCAGAAGAAGCGCATGATCTGTAGCACGGCGTACCTCCCCGCCTCCTCCGCCAACCGCACGTCTGCTTTGATCACTTCTGTTGGAGACAGACAGAAAAGCTGTGGAGAAAAATTATGGAATTTTTTTCTACATGCAGGAAGGAGTGAGGGGTAGAAGCAGGAATTTAAATCGTGTTACTGTTAGTATGGTTATAACTGCATATAATGAAGAGGTGGTGGGAAAGTCTTGTATGTGAGAGGATGTAGCAACAGCATGGCAGAGGAACTGACTAGACAAAAATACAGATCCTTTTTTCTCGTTTTTTTTATGTAGATCAGTGAAAAAGGCATTGTTAATAAAAGAGTAGGTCCTTGACCGAGAGAAATCGGGGGGGGGGGGTGAAATTATCAAACTATGAGAAATTAATTTGCACTCACCTCCAAAGAAAGAAATAACCACAGCACCCCCCCCCCACACACACACATAAATAACATGTGTCAACTTGTCCGCTATGAGAGAAAACAGCATATAACATGTTGAACTTGAAGCAAACGTGCGATATTTCTCAACAGACCATATTGAACATTTAACCCTTATAACAACCTGATGTAACTCACCTTCCGGCACGGTGACGTTTTCCTGTACGAACTGTAAGGCCCTGTTCATGGCGGCGGCCAGCTGCTGACACACGCCGCTCGGCGGCAGTTCTCCGGACGGTGTGACGGCGTCCGTCTGGTCATACCCGCCCCCGCCAGCCGGAGACCCGTTCCTGTACGTGTCCGCGATCTCCAGCAACTGTCTCGCAAACTGGAGAGTTTCTACCAGGAGCTCCCGAGTCTCAGTGTCCCGGGGCAGAGGAGACGTCTGAGCAGACCTGCTGTCCGCCATCTTGGTTCTCTGTATGGCGGGGTACAAGAAAAACATAATTCCAAGTTTGGACAAGAAACTACACGTGACAAAGAAAACAGATCAAAAATATCAGACCAGGGGTTATGTATAAATATACTGGAGTCTACCTCATTCAACAACAAAGAAACGTTTTTTTCTGACAAGTAAAACAGCTTTAGTGTCTGTCGGAATGTCCCAACTGAAGTGACGTCAGGGGTTTTCCCGGTTGTACCACGTGATCATGACATCACGCTGCTAAATATAGAACTTGACGAACCCAAATTTCCGTAAAAATAAAATGACGTAAGATGTCATTGTTATGATATCATCCATAGGCACTAATCATACCATACAAACATTGGAATGTTTTTCTCCATACAAATACCTACCAAAACAGCACGAAGCTTCGAAGTCATCGTAGCTGATCATGAATCTTCAATGCAGGTGCCAAAAGGAAAACTGAAACTTGCCCTCGTAAAAAAAAAGAAGCTACTCGTACAAGTAACAGGTATAGTGTACATTATTCTCGAATTTTCCTTTCTTATGTGTCCATTTGGCTCGAACGAAATACTACAATATCACACAACTGAATATAATAAAATTTTATCATTGAAGAGCTCCCCGTACCCGTATAACCGTATAACAAATGTGCAAACGTTACTTACCGTCAATACACACAGTTGGGAAGTGAAAATTCCGTTATCTTGTTGAGATCGATCCGTCGTGAAGGGTCGACAGTTCTCAATGAAGTTGTAGTCAGTTATCTGTCCGGGTGACACAATTCACGCCTTTTATAGCGTGTTTGTTTACATTATGCAATCAGAAACACGAATTTGCGGTCAGGTCTGAACACGTATCCGGTGAACCCCTGTTGTCACCTGGAACCAGGAATTACCAAGGTGCAATTTGAAGCTCCTTGGAATAACGAATATTCGCAAACTACGGATTATGTGAATTAGGGGTGATCGTAGTGCGTCGTGTTTTCACTGTTTGTACTTTTCGTTGCCACTGCAGTTCATTTCTGTCATTTTAGATTAGCTGTCAGGTAGTGACAGGTGCACATTAGAAATCACTATCTTTGTTGCAGGGGAAAAAGTGGGGGAAAAAAGCAGAATGTTTATGTACGCCCCTCGTGCAATCATTGTTGGTCTGTCCTGATCGATGAAATCATCATGACATTGTGTAACTTGTCGCTGCCATAAAAGGTAACAAAATAACGGTCCCCGCAAATCACACATACAAAAACAGTCTTTACGTCATCAACTCGGTATACAAATACAGACCTCTCCAATCAAAGTTGAACTAATTCCACAGTCCGTACAGTCAAATTATGTCCGATGACTACTGGCGTTCCCCGCCGTATGAAACAAAAATAAACTGTCTCATCAACTGAAAATATAACGTTAACGTCATAAATATACCTGATCGTCACATTCTATAAGTGGAACACTCGACATTTCCATACTATCTAATATGATGTCAACAGGTTCCCACACAGTCCAGGTAAATTGTTTAGTCATGAAAAACATGGAGAAGACGTCATGTCTGCTAATTTTAAGCTCAGTGCAAGTGACAACAGCGTGTCCGAACACCTATGGAACATGTGGAAAAGAAAGTACAACTCTGAGTCTGAGCCAACCATACTAGGTTTAAAAGGTCATCCAGGCACCAGTGCACCAAACAAGAGAAGAAGACAATTTGAAGGAGATCGCGAACTGGAATATAAGTCGAATTCAACTACTAGTACCTAGTGTAGCCAGACCAGAACTTCTGGTGCAGTGAACTAGAAACAATGGTATCAACCACCTGACGCCTTGACTTCCAAGAAGTGCGTGAAGGGATTGACTGCATGTACAACCTGCAACCAGAGGCTATGATAGGGTTTGGTTTGGCCATAATATCTTTTGGCTGGATAGTATTTATAGCGTATTGGTTCACCAACCCTAGTAGGCTACACCACTCATTACAGAAAGGAGACAGACATGTTTCTTTGTCCACACAGCACACAACCATTGTGCTTTGATCGCCAACCTAAGAAAGTGAAACCCATATACTGTGCCTCGCCATTGTGAATACCGTGGCATTGTGTGTCCGACCCGCTCCAGTAGGCACCTGTTGCTGAGTCTGTCACGTCAGAGCGGTTTGTGCCAGCAGTCCTCGGTTCAACTTCAGGTACGTACAACTTCATCAACCTTTATACAATACGCTGCGATGTCACACGATAAATCCTACTTTAGTACTTTGGTCAAGAAATTACGTTATATGTGAAAATTCTATCAAGGTGTGCCACGGTTTGCCCCCCCCCTCCCCTTTCAGTTTCACCTTACACCCCCCCCCCCCATTAACCACAAACATATCAAAAACTTAGTCATTACCAGTGTATACCACATGAATATACGCAAGGGTACCGAAGTAACGGGTTCCTCACTGGCCGCCCAGTGCGGAACTCACGGGGAAAGTGGCGTCGACACTCGGGGCCCTGTGCGGAAGAAAGCTTCGCACTGGAGCAGAAACGGCTTTGTTCCAGTGCTGAAACACCGTCAGGCCTGGAATTCCAGAGCTGAATCTTGACTCGGCACTCGTTTTCCGGTGCTAACTTCCACTCAGCACTCGTTTGCCAGAGCTCGGAGGCCGTTCAAGCCAGTGCTGAATTCTACTCGGCACTCGCTACCAGTGCTCGGAGGACGTTCACCACTGGATAGCAAGTGCCGAAGTACCCAAGTAACGGGTTCCTCACTGGATCGTTCCAGTGCTCGATGACTCTTGGTGCTGGAAGCCGAGTTCTCAAATTATTTCGCCACTGGGCCTCTGGTGCTTACGTCGGCCGCGCGGCGTACAGTACAGTATCTTAGGCCAAGTCTATGTCCGTAAAATGTGAGGATCTGAGCCTTGCAGTATTGTCCTGCCGATCAACTTGTCGTCCCGATTATAATTTGCTTCCCGGGCGGTACGATCTCAAAAATATAAGTGTTAGAGTTCAAAGGCGGCATCTCGGTACCCTTTCTAAAGACAAGGTTAGATTTGCCGATTTACAGTTTCCAGTGCTGAAGCCGCCGACACTGGACACCAAGTGTTGACGTACCTTCGGCACTGGAGATCTAGGACAGAAGCCGCCTCACCTCTGTATACCGAGTGCTGAGACAGCGACCCGTAACTTCGGTACTTTTGCAGAACGCAAGTAGGCAAATCCGGTTTTCTTTTTCACAACAAGTAGTTTGAGGTTTCAGACTTGAACGGCATGCGATCCTCGGCTTCCTAGATCCCGAATCCCCCCCGTGTCGGCCTCTGCCCAGCCAGATTGGGAGACCTTTGACGTGACCTCCACATTTTGCTTGTCCACCCACCATAATGATATCAACCTGCTCTGTCCGGACAAACAGATACACAAACCCATACTCAGTCACCCCGAATAATACTTCCGGGTATTATTAATGTATCCATAGCACTTCTTTTGTTCACTTTCCAGAAACAGAAGTCAGAATGCCAGAGGTATCTACCCAGACCACGGTTTCCCTCGATGAAGGACGAAACAATGAAATCGGCCAACGTCTGATGGGAACGCTGAACGATTTCCAGCAGATGGTCGAAAGGTACAAAAAGATCGCTGACGACTTCTACTCAGAACAAGGCAGGGAAACTGGTAGAGCATGCGCAGATCATCTCCCACCGGGCAGCGTTTGGGACCAGATCGCTGCCGCCATTAGCAGAGCATGGGACTTCGTTCGGCAGCATCCTATCATCATGGACGGTGAGTAAGGGCCTGGTCACATTCCTCGCACGATCGTCGTATTGATAAGGGCATTCTTGGGATAGTCGTGCATGTGTCATATAATATAAATTCAGCTGGCTTACTGAAGCAACTGCTTTAGACCCTTGTCGGCGGCTGTTTCTGTCTCAGTCTGCTTGAACGTCGTACGACAGTAAACTTGTACCACGACGTACCACGAATATAGTCTCGGAAACGGGCGGGAAGGCAATGACGCAGCCATTTGGCCAAGTATCTTGCTTTGAAACAGAACCAGGCACTGGCGGCAAAAGTGCAAATGGGTTATTTACCAATGGCAATGCCCGACCAGTGTTTTTCTTCTTTTCAAAAAATATCACCCAGTGTTTGTTCTTCCTTTCAACATACCTGCGCAATATCTTGTTTTAAAGGGGCTATCAACGCTATTGTGAAGTTGCTGGAGGGGGCAGGGCGGTACATGGACGTCCAGATCGTCCGTCTCTTCATGGGAGAAATCGCGAAGATGATCCCGAACACTAAGGATTACAAAGAAGAGCTGACGTCCATCATCGACTGTCTGAATCTCTGTGAGCAGAAGATGACACAGATAGAGGACGATGTCTCTAAGGTGAGCTGCCGCCGTACTTAACATCAGACAGAAAAATAGTGCATGTCATAGGATACCCTTTAGTGTATAACCGTTTATCATGCTGCTCCCTCAGGTAACATCTCTGTGTGACCGCATCCTGGAGTGTAACGGCCAGAAAAAGTCTCTCCAGCGGGAGTTTGACACAGCCACGCGCCGTGCAGACGAGGAGATGACAAACTGCCATAAGCGTCTGAAGAAGGCAGAGAAAAAAATCAACAACCTGGTGGAGAAGGTCAAGGTCAGGAAGAGGGATGAAGGCGCAGGTGAATTTCTGTTTGTCTTTTGAATCTTGCGACTGTCTAATTTCAGCGTCGTGATACTGAGATGAAGAACAACTTGTTTTCATTTACCCTAGATTTTGAACTATCAAAAATGCAAGCAAGAAATGTCGAATTCTAGTTCCTGATGGCTCCGGGCCAAATTCTGAGAACTTTGACCTCCTGTCATTCTGCCTGTCAATCTTCACCCCGCACCCACGTGCTGTCAACCTACGCACATACGCTGTCAACAAATCTAAAGCTCAGTCGGAAGTAACAGAGGCGTGCTGTAGATTTATATAGCTTTTAGAAATAGCTATAGATTTTATAAGATGGTTCAAACTGTTTTACAGGAATGCCCCGAATGGCAAAGATTGGAGGAGGAGCGATGTTGTTGGCTGCAGGTGGCACGGGACTGCTCCACTGGTACAAGGCACTGACGCCTGGGCGGTCATCGGCACTAGTCAGTGTCGCCATTGTCGGTGCCCTCGTGGTGGTTCGGGCAAGTGCAGAACAAGTGGGCTACAAAAAGCTGCTGAAGGAGCTGCAGGGTCTCCAGAAGAAGAAGGAAGACTTGGAGAGCAGCCTGCAGGAGTTGAGTAGGAAGCTGGAGTCCGAGGCCAGCGCGGTGGAAAAGTTGAGGAGGGAGAGAGACGCCCTCATGTCACCGGATGAGCTGGACGATTGATCCCCGTGGTGTTGCTGAACAACAACCCATAGCTAACATTTACGTAACCTTCGAGAAAAGAAAACATATTATTTTTGCTCAGTTTCTTCCTCTTCGTCTTCTCCAAACAAATAATGTCAATGACCTGGACCAGACGTCTGTCACCATGGTAACTGGTACTCTAGCAGACACCCTGTGATGTCCGGTTACATTTTGTAGTAGGACAGAGTTTGAGGTGCTGGTCAACATATAAATGCACATGGATGCGTTTGAGTAAGAATAAACATAGCAGTGGTGTGTGGAGCTAGACCGTGTGAAGGTAAACATTATGCATTTGCTTTGCAAATGTTACCTTTCTAGTTATATATTGATTTCCAACTGAATTATGGTAGAGGATGAAGTCCAATCTATTGTAGAATGCAGTAGCAGTGATAGAAATATTCTTTAATGAATCATTGAAACGATTTTAATGACAATGTCTCGAGCTGACGAAACAGGCAATGCAGCCTAAAACCCATAACCTGCTTCAATCCTATGTTGGATTATGATTATTCAGAAGAGTATGTCAATGAATAAATATTTACCCCCCGGGTTTTGCGGAGATATTGTTTTGGGTGGGATTATCTGTGTGTTTGTGTGTCTGCTTGTCCGAACAGAGTAGGTTGACAGCACGTGGGTGGGGGAAGATTGACATGCAGGTTGAAGGGCGATAAAAAGGTCAGACAGTGGAAATGGGGTGAACGTGAGGGTCTCATAGCCGGCAGGAATATGTTAATCCGAACTTAATCGGCATGGGGGAATTCAGGAAGCCAACGACTGCATACTTCTCGAATGCCTGAAATCTCCGATTTCTTGTAAAAGCAGGAACTCATTAACATTTTAGCCTTTTGCCGCCAACAACGCGTACAGCTGTTTCCTTATCCCTAGGCCATGCCCAACTTCTATAATGACGCGCACCATGTCGTAATGGAATAATATCATTGCCAGAACTTTTATTTCAAAATATATCTCTCAAGTTACATACTGTACAGACATATACAATATTTCTAAACAAGCTGCACACCTCAAAGTCAATACACTGTAATAGTTCACTGATGGTGATATCCTTCGTCAGATCACCATTTCATGGTGATGTTGGTCATAGTCAGCGCGTTTGTACACATGCATTCTGGATCCCAGTTGGTTCTAGCCCGATTCATCGAACATTCAAGACTTGACATGTATGTGTACATCTGTGACTATACTTTTAGAAACTGCTCAATGCTCTGTGCTATAATCAAGATAGAAACATATCAACATATGTTGAACATTCTGCTGCATTGCTTCTTTTCGCATGGACGGTTTTAATTACATAGTTATGAAAATGATCACACTTATCAGTAGGTTAGAACAAATTGTCAATGTAGCTGTCAGAATTCGTGTACAACATATATAGCGCAACATGTTACAGTATTCAAAGGCGGAATCATACAAAGACATTCAATATACAGTGAAAATAGAAAATATATGGCACTTTGGAAAGATTTGACTTATAACGTTACATATTCTATCTTTGTAACATCTTGTGTTATTCTTAGCTGGACAAATACAACCAGTTACGATATGGTTGCTATATATAGTTTGATATTTCTTCTGGGCTGCAGCTGACGTTTGGCACTGGCTGAAACCGCTTTACATCGCTCTTCTTCATACCCGGGTAACTCGTAATTCTAACCAATGAGTGGTCGGGATTTATGATCTAATTACACTGTGGTAGTTGCGATGGCCAATGAAAGCGCGCCTCGGTGTTTTGCATTATTTCTTGAAATTTGACCGCGAAGAGTCATTTCGGGAGTGTCGAAGTGTGTGTTTAGCACGGCAGTATTACTAGTACAGTGAACCACGGCTTGTATTTGGCACGAGGGCGGTTCTCATACAGTCATGGTCTACACATGATTGCCGAAAAGTCATGGTCTACAAAAGATTGGCACAGAAATGTCTTCTTGTTGCATGTCGTCATTCCTCCCTGTCAGTGTCCTCAGAAGAGTACAGTTTGGGCACGGGGTCGTCACTGTTCATGGACTGCCACGAGTCGCTGTCACTGCCGTCATCCTCGTCATCAGAACCCGCTCTGGACGACACGGGGGTGGACACCTCGCTGAACGTGTCGATGTTCGTGTCATCTAAGAGAGGAAGGAAATGTAGATGTTGAATAACTTGATTATACATTTTTTTTCACTTAGTGGCATCGGGTGGCTTAATGGTCAGAGCGTTCAGTTCGTAACTTAGAGGTCCCGGGTTCAATCCCCTGACAGGCTGATGTTGTGCCCTTGGGAAAGGCACTTTACACGACTTCCTTTCCTGTATGGTGGAGTGACGTCCACCGGCGTTTCGGCTAATCGTTGATACTTGTGTCCAAACACTGACGGACACAGTCGGCCTTTGGTGTCACCAATCTGCATATTTGCCACTATTAAAGAACCGCACAATTATTTTCACACTTTACAGAAAACATTTCTGGACAACACACTAATTCACAATAGATTTTGCCACGCTCTGATACGTTTTTCATTTTCGAAAAGAATTTACGTGGTAGTACTGTAAAGAAAACTAAGTGACGAAGTACTTCCCAAAAGTGGGTACTAAACTTACCTGCTTCGTGTATGATATTCTTTGCCTCTTGAAGAACCGACTTCACCATTTTCTTCTTTGGCTTGGCTAAGAAAGAAAAAAATCAGACAAGTTGGAACTTGGATGACAATTGTTAGTATGCATACTCACGATGATAGTAATGCATTTTTCCATGTTTTACTCACTATCAAAACAGCTAGACAGCGTTTGAATGTTTTCATATCTTACGATATACAGTACCCACCTGATGACAAGTCGGTGTCCAGCAGTACTGTATCTATCCCATCCATGAGCGGATCCTTCAGTTCCACCGGCCGTGTTCCTGTCGGTTTCAGGATACTAGCAAACTTCTTCACGTTTACGGCTCTCTGCGCCGCTCGTCTCCACCGTTTCTTGGGCGGTTTTGACTTTCTTTTCAGGTTCGTTTTCGGGACCATGTCTTTGTTCAAGTCTTCGGGAAGTCCATAAATATGACGCGTCAACTTTTCCGTTTCCACGCTCTTCCACGTGACGTACTGAGACCTGAATCTCTGGAGCTGTTCATTCTCGTACTTCTGTCTCACGTCCGCCAACTGTTTCTTCTGCGTTTCGATTGTTTCTAAAAGCCTTTTCTTTCTCTGATGCACGTCCCTGGCGTACCGCTTGACTTCTTCCAGCTGGATGTCCTCCAGTTTTTGGAGGATGAAGTTCCTGCGCTGTTTCTGCCACGTGTCGTTCAGGTAGACGGACTTGAGTTTGGTGTAGGTCTGAACTTCGCGGGGGGTCAAGACGTGCTCCGACTTCCAGTGAGGTAGACCACCCTGAGACCTGGGAGGTTGCAGAAGATGCATTTACAAGACTAGAATGGCCGACATTTGCTTTGAAGCAAATACAGCATGGCTTCACCACATTTTACGACATGTTTCCACCGATTTACAACCCAAGAGCCCCCTTTTCCTGGCCAATACTTGTAAAAAGGCAAAGTAATAATTCCTATTATTGTCAAGTCAAGTCAAGTCAATCTTTATTGCACAACAATTGTAACGGGTACAATGCTATTATAAGTATGTGGAACCATACGCAGGTGTTCATTTAGCAGTAAAGTAATAAAGGGAACAACCAACCATCAGCAAACACATCTGCAAACGGGCACGCACCTGCTGCCCATATTTGGGCATTGAGCTCCTGGCCCAAATGAGTTTTAATCCAATTAAAACCAGCACCCAATCAGCAAGAAGATTACAACTGCCCTACGATCTCAAAAGCTGCATGCCCATTGGCGGTTGCGCTATGCATTTCTTACTGATGATGTCATGCTATATTGAGAATGTTAGGATCGTGATCCCCATACCTGAGCGCCGCTGTTTGCGGACAGGAGCTGTTCTTCTTGTTGTTCTTCCCGTCTGTGGTGGTCTGGGCCCGCTGGGGTAACGTCACGGCCTTGTTACGACTCAGGTCCGGGCAGCTCCGAGCGCTGTTCTTCACCTGAGTGCGCCCGCTGAGGAACAGAGTATAGTCAGTGTTTGCCTTTCAGTCAGTTAGTCCAACAGGGTAAAGACATGAGGATGGGAAAAAAGGAACAAGAAATCGGAGAAGTTTATGAACTCCGGGGAGAATTTTCGAAAATGTATTAGAACTGTGGATGGGTTGTATTATGTGATTCAATCAGGTATTACACCTCTTCCTGGATTTCTCAACATAAAGCCCACATAAACCCACCTTGCGTGTGCGGGTTACTTCCAGGCCTGACCTCCCTGATCTCCCTATCTATCAACTGCCCTAATCACTCATGGCCCTATTGGTGAATTGTAATTGGTGAATTGTAGAGAAAAGAAGCGGACTTACTTGATGGTTGCTGGAAGCTTGTCCCTCCCGACTGTTTCTGCTCTTGCCTCGGCCCAACCCTTGGCGAAGGTCTTAGACTTGTTGGAGTTAGACGCACATGTAGAAATACCTGCCGTACTACCTGTACAAAAGGACATAATCACAAGAAATGTCAACTTGTAGAAACATTTATATTGCATCATTGAACTTCTGGTGGTATGAAAAAATTATGTTTTCAGATTAATCCGAAATCAACTACAGAACAAGAGTCGACCCAGCTAACTTTTATGTAAGGAATGTTTTCAAATAAACAAATGCCCGAGAACATGTAATGTCTGTATAACAAGAGCCAACAATCGCTTGACATGACTTCAGTAGATCAGCCCGGTGCTTTGTTTGTCTCACGTACCTGTTTGCACGAAGAGGTTGTTTATTTTAGGAAGTGTGGGCGCTGCAGGGCGGGAGGGCGGCTGTCTCACCGGCTTCACGCCGTTATCTGGCGCAGTCGCCACCTCCCGGGATATTCTGTCTCCTGTGATATTTAAAAAAATCACATGAGAAAAACTTCCACTGCATGAACAACGCGTAAAGCTTCCGTTTAGTCTTCTTTACATACTATTTACAGGTGCTTAGCCTAAGTATTACATTTACACTATGACTATCGTTACGTCTGTCCGTAAAGCGTACGTAGTGGCACTCATTTGAGGAACATTTGCTGGCATCGTAAAGTAGACAGAACAGCATATTAACATTCGCCGAAGTCTTCGAGTCTTCCCGGTCAAGCGGAAGTCTCCAAACAAGTCATCCCTGCCAAACGTCCCAGAACATGCCTGGTCTCTAACCATGTTGGCTCGCATTTTCTTCTTCATAATGTTGTATCATTGCCCCTTTTTGGACAAAGGAAAAAGGCTCCTCCTAAGATACAGAACCTAATACGAGGTTCGTTGGCGTGGTCATAGCAACGCTATGCTTACCTGTGTAAATATTACAGATAAACAAACTCTGATTCTGTCATTTCAAGCACGACTAACTCCCTTCCGACGCTAGAGAACAAATAAGCCCTGGCAAGTTTTTATCAATCAACCAACACACGAATCAGCAAGCAAGCAAAACTACGATGTATAAACAAGATGTACGTATAGCCCACCCTGCCGTTTCTTCTCGTTCTCTCTCCTGTTGGGACTGGTGTGCGTCTGTCGCCTGGTCCCGCGGTCTCTGTCGCCGGGTCGCCATCTGACGTGCTGCGGCTTGTCCCGCTGTGGTCTGGACGGCCTGGGCGGCGCTGCTCCGGTCAAACTGAAGGGCAAAATGCAAGAAAACGTCAGAACATCTATGATCACTAGAACCTGGCCACATTCGTCGTAGTCCGTCGTAACATTTTGATGTCATTAGTCAACCAGGCTGTGACAGAATCAACCGCTGACAATGACTCGTGACAGCCCGAGTGTTCTGTAACAAGACATCTTAATTTTGTACGACACATGCACGGCTATCACAAGAATGCCCAGGTTTTGCGATCGTACGGCGATCGTACGATGGACGTGACCAGGTCCTAACATCTGCGAGCACTCCGACACATGGACGTACACGAAGAACATTCTGAACAGACAGTCGACGTTATCAAAACACACACGACTAGCGCCACAGAACATCGGTATTCGCCACGTAAGTCTGGCTCACACGCCTTTTAGAAACAACCGAGGACGCCAAGTATCGGATTTTGGGTCGATAGGGGTAGAATAAGGACCGCTAGTAAAGTAAGAAGACAATAAACTCGACAAAGGCACGTTGGAAAACAACACTTGCCACTTCTCCACTATGGGCGGCAGGAATCCAAAGTAAGGCTCGCGTTTATCGTCCGATGAAGTCGGTGCGAAACTCATGGGTTCGAATCCCATTCCCGCTCCCAGGTTCGAATCCGGTAACTATAGGAACATAGCATAACCCAGGTGCATAACTACTGTTGGGATGTCGGAAGAGAGCAGTTCGCTCTGAGTGTGGTATTTTAGCTAAACTATGTCCCGTTGTCAACGAAAAGAGTTGCACTGTTCAAGAATAAACAGAGGTTGAACTTTGGTCGTCCCAGTGATACGCCAAGTAAATGGATCGTGAAGAACAGGTAAGAATTTCTGCTTGAGTCAGTGCAGGTGACATGTGTTACCCTGATAGGTGGCACAAACACCCTGACTAAACAATGGCGAAGGGCTTTGAATGCACACGCATTGGAATGGGAAACGGAGGTAGTCTCAAACTGTAGACTTGGGCATGGAGTGTTTGAGGAATGATTCCGAAAATTTCAAATCTTCGTCCAATGCCAAGATTGCTATCAAACTTCCCTACCCCTCTCTATTGTAGCTGTATATATTTCCCCTGCGATTCGAGTCTAATTCGTGGGTTGCACCTGTCGAAGCTTAAGATTTAATATCCGGCCACGAGCCCGGATTTCCAGGCTACTAAGAGGCAATGCACGGAACAATTGGCCCTGAGAAAATGCGCAAACATGACGGGTAGCATCGTATGGATCATTGGGAAGTCTGCATAACAGACGGGCGTCAAGACAGGCTCTATTAGTCACCTGCAGCTATTGGCGGAACTCCGGTGAGTGTGAGGGGGGGTGGTGGTGCTAGGAGCCAAAACAACAAGAATCCAAGAACAAATAGAAGTGATATGCCACAACATAGTATTGTATTATTAAAGTCCCGCCCCAAGAAAACTCCCCAGTCATACAAGCTATAGAACAACGCCGATATAACACTTTAGGCAGCTATGATTCAGATATACAACACCTGTTGACGAGTAATAAATAAATATGAAGCACATCTCCCTACAAGCCTACCTCCCATGCGTCCGCAACTACACACGCATTCAGTCGTAACTACTACATGTATTAATCTCCGCCACGTCTCAGGCAGTTGTATACGTCACACATGATATCAGACCTCATTAATTCATAACTTGTGTCAAACGAACAAACACACCATGACGGAGAAAACGATAAAACGGTGAAATGAATTCTTTTCCTCCTATGGAGATATTACAACGGCAGATAAGTCAAGGTCGACTTCTAGCTTGAAATTGACGTTTTTCTTTCACATTTTAAGTAGGATTAGGTAAAGGACCTCTGTAAAATTTGTTTTCGCAGCGTCTGATGGTTAAACCGTTCTGCCTACTGTTATATTAAGGACAGACCCGGAGATACATAGTGTACCATAGGGATTATATGCACCTTCTATCGTTCCCTAGTCTACGCAAGAGACCAAACGGTTAGAACACAACCAACTAGCCTCTAACTCTTGACACAGACCACCAAGGGTCGGAAATTTGAGCGGTTTTGTAAAATAACCACAGTTGCTTTCGGGTTGACACATTGATGTACGACAACAAAGTGGTTTGACATCTAAACCCACGGCCCATGTCCATCCACTCCACAACATGAATAGTAACCAAGAAACATCACAGATAAAAGCAAGCCAAACAAACAACGCCTCGAGATCTACCTGACCGAATAAGGTGAACAAATATGAGTAATGTTCTTGCCATCCAGTTGTTTGCACTACAACATTTTGTGCGTACTTTTTTTACGCTCAACCGATTTTGCACAACTAATTTTTCATCTACGAAGTTTTGGGTCTGTCACTAACGACAAACAGTCGCTATGTAGTGAACCATGTAGTACAGCAAACGACAACAAAGGTAACGGCAGAACTTAGGTCGGATTTGACATGAAAAAGCAACAACGCGCCACAGAACAACACGGTGTCTAAATTTCATTTTCTGGGCGGAAAACTGGGTCAGGCTTTTACAACCGGAGGATGGGTTTTACTGCGAGTAGATGCGTTATTTTGATATGGTCCACATGAAAAGAATGAACTGGAAAGAAACAAAACGGGTTGTGATCCTAGCTAGTAAACAGTACTAGTCGGTATATAATGGATGGAACACACCAAACTATTGGGTATTTTCTGTGGGACTGTTTAGATCGTAAATGGCCTTTCTGAAGTTATAGCAGTGTTGATAAAAAAAAGAGTAACACGAGCACTTTAGAATGAAATCAAATCAGTGCAACAGGACCGAATTAGAGAAATGCGTGAGCATCTTTATAAGCAAAACCCCAAATTCTATCTCCAATGGCATGATGATCGGCAGATGTGCCATAACCAGGCATCGATAGATACTCAAACACAAACAAGAATTCTGTAAGACTAATAAAGGATCTGACACAAACTCACGTCAAAAATGGAACACAATCACTGTTAAAAAGGCTTTGTTACAGGAGGTCATGGGAACACAATGTCGAACATGACCCCCGAGAAAAGCCAAAAGACTGTCATGAGTAATTTAGAGAAACAAATTGCCCTTATTTATCGACACTATTGTTAAACATGTCAGAGAGAAACTATGGGAGTAGTCACGTTAAAACTCACATCACACGCAAGACGGGTGAAGACTTCACGTCACACAGAAGGAAACTAAACTAAAGTCTCGAAGCTTAATTGTACCTGCTCGAATTAGTGCTTCTTGACGCCCTGGTAAACTGTGCGGGTCTTGATACCGCAGTAATCGTGGATACGCTATCGGGGAGACTTCGTCGGGCAGGAGCCCCTAACCTGAGCGGGGGCAGCCGGGTCTGTCCCATGCGTCCTCCCGGTGGCGTCGGACGACGCCTGCGCCGACGTGACCGACTCTTGAAAGGTAAAGAGGGGAAGTAAGGCAACTTATCATCACACGGTCCGTGCGTCTGTATGGGATGCCTCTCTGTTTGGCTGCGGTGCGCTGTTACCATGGTGACAAACGACTTTTAGATCACACGCGTGTGTGTGTTATCATTCGCCACATGTATGCCGTAACCACACAGGTGCTCGCAATGCACCACGGGAAGAGGCATTAAATGGCCATCCATTATATACAGTTGATGGCACTGCCTGTACTAAACGTCAAAAGTCAATATAACCTTGGACCGCTAATAATCGGGTAACCAGACCTACAGGAGTATCCAACCGTAGCAACCATGGCTAAGCAAATGTGATTAGTCGTGTAGCATTTACTCAATATTTACATTTACTCTGCAGCAGATTTTTTCCATAACATTTGATCACTCACTTATCTGTTGGTATATACATGTTCACCTATAGGAATAGGATGGAAGAAGCCTAGCATGTCATGCGTCGTACGAATGTCGTACGATCGAAAACCGAATGCATCTTTAATTTCTTTGGATATCCATGCCTATTCCCTGCGAAAAAATAAGCTACCTTGAGAGTCCGTAAATCTAATGTTGAAGTTGAATCATTGTCACCGGTTAGTTCTGTCACAGCCTGCTTGAGCTAGGGCATCAAAATCTTATGACGACCTACGTATATTCGGCAAACGTAACATAGCATGGTGTAGTCGTATTCATTCTTAATCTTCATGTATGTTTGCACTTCTAGATCTGAGAGGAAGTGCAATAAAGCCTTTATCTCATTATCACATGGCGTGTTTACTGACTCTGGTGACTATCAGATTGAGACGTGATGTTTGTATACTAGTACTCTCCAAGCAGAGGTTAGCCTTGTTTTGGACGTATGTTAGGCGTTTTAGGCAATATTTCGGGCTTTCTATTTTGTCCCGGAATGCTTTCTTTGGGTGTAGCCTGGGTGTAGGGTAGCTTATCCGAAGAATGCTAGAAAAGCTGGCCGAACAGAAAGCCCGAGAACACGCATAAAACATCTCAAACAGGCGTAACCTCTGCTTGGAGAGTAATGTTTGAACACGCCGGAGTGCCGAGTGGGTACAGTTAGTCCGCGCACCGCTGACTCTCAGCCGTAAAGACCTCAGTCAACCATGGGCATTGTCTGACCAGGTGAGCGGACAGGTAATTTTCCCAGACAAACACAGCTCACCGCCTCTGTTGCTGGGGTAGTAAGGGGGG
>NW_017804498.1:1431165-1431296 GCF_001625305.1 Branchiostoma belcheri
CATGTTCACCTATAGGAATAGGATGGAAGAAGCCTAGCATGCATGCGTCGTACGAATGTCGTACGATCGAAAACCGAATGCATCTTTAATTTCTTTGGATATCCATGCCTATTCCCTGCGAAAAAATAAGC
>NW_017804498.1:1431316-1467547 GCF_001625305.1 Branchiostoma belcheri
CATCAAAATTTTATGACGACCTACGTATATTCGGCAAACGTAACATAGCATGGTGTAGTCGTATTCATTCTTAATCTTCATGTATGTTCGCACTTCTAGATCTGAGAGGAAGTGCAATAAAGCCTTTATCTCATTATCACATGGCGTGTTTACTGACTCTGGTGACTATCAGATTGAGACGTGATGTTTGTATACTAGTACTCTCCAAGCAGAGGTTAGCCTTGTTTTGGACGTTTGTTAGGCGTTTTAGGCAATATTGCGGGCTTTCTATTTTGTCCGATGCTTTCTTTGGGTGTAGGGTAGCTTATCCGAAGAATGCTAGAAAAGCTGGCCGAACAGAAAGCCCGAGAACACGCATAAAACATCTCAAACAGGCGTTACCTCTGCTTGGAGAGTAATGTTTGAACACGCCGGAGTGGGTACAGTTAGTCCGCGCACCGCTGACTCTCAGCCGTAAAGACCTCAGTCAACCATGGGCATTGTCTGGCCAGGTGAGCGGACAGGTAATTTTCCCAGACAAACACAGCTCACCGCCTCTGTTGCTGGGGTAGTAAGGGGGGTGTCACCCACACAGTAGCCGGTTACTGGTTACAAGCTAAGTGCATGACTTGTCATGAAAAGTATATATGGATGGCAATTATGGACCATGGGTGAGAGCCAGGGCCATTATGTGGTGGCATTGCGGAGTAGTCGCCGATCTAGGCATGGTATCGTCTTCGGACCAGATGTTCATCCTGGTGCGGTACTAGCTGATACTTGCGCGATGGAATACTTATTGGGCAAGAAATACCAAAGTATTGAGTAAGAGTTTTGGGAATTTCTACGTTTGTCTCATTCCGGGTGTCTCTGTTTACATCTATGTATTTACCCATTGCCATCCAGCCAACAAGTGTTAAGTGAAATAGGCGTTAAGTGCGTGCCTTTCCAAGGACACAGCAATGGGGTCTGCCAGGGATATGAACCCAGAACCTTCGGATTCTGAGTCAACAACAAGAGTCCCTAACCACAAAACTTCGACGCTATCACTCAACTGTAGGAACACAAATGATAACGCTTGCAAACACTCAACAAACTTAACAATACCTGCGTACACAGAGGTATTAAACAAGCTCAAATTAGTCCAGAAGTGTCCGATGTTCACATATAGAAAATCTGCCCTTCAAACATCTGAATAGTTCAAGACTTAACTAAGATCCGTAGATAACACATTTAGTTCAGCAATGCAAGCGATATCATCGAATATGGAACTCGCTGTGACAAGAATGTACGAGTAACCGAACCTGTCAAGCAATGAAAATACCGACTTTAAACGCGCATCTGTTCACTAAAACAGAGGAATCTGAGGTTTGAAACAATCACAGTTAACACGTGTGTCACGTTACATACACACTGTGTTTACTATTTATTTAGTGTAGTACATATACTACACAACGACGTTCAAAGCACGCCGAAATTAAAGTAAGAAAGCATTTCATATTGAAGAGTTTATAGTTAGGATTACAAATATTACCACGACCTCTATCGTTCAAGGAATTCGAGATAATAAAAGAGGTTCAAATACACTGTAAGGAGACCCGTTGCTAGGGTGACGTAATATGCTAAACATGGCTACTGTATGTGAGCGAAGGTGTCGTCTGCAGGAGAGAGACAAAAACGCGCGCCAAACACACAACAGAAAGGCAATGGAAGGCATCTGTTGGCGTATTTCTTTGGAGACATATCAGTATTGAAGCTAGTATGAAGAAAACGCCTTGATTTTACAACCCATTGATGTTTGTATGTTCTAATACAACAGACTGACGTCATGCATGTGTATCTACATCACCGCTAGTAACCTTCCATAGCTAGCGCTTAGCACTGTTATGTTCTTACATGTATTGGGAAGAGACATTAGATCCACACATACAGTGCAGATGTTGTATAATTGTAGGCGAGCGCTTTTGCAGGTAGAAGGCGGGGCAAGAGTCTTGTTAAACCCGCCAAAAGTAGGATGAAACGGCAATAAAGACTCAGGCAAACAGTCCGCTCCATCACCCGATATCAGAACACGTAACGCGACCGCTCACGCGCTGGATGCGATGACAAGAAAAACAACCTTCAAAAGGTTGAACTCAGGGTGGTCAAGACGACAGTACTAGTAACACACCAAGTTTTCCTCCCTATTTTGCCGACTTTTAAGACTTGGTAGAGGAATACTTAAGGGTCCTCAATACCATAACAAAGTCTTACCTGTAGCCGCTCGGCTCAGGTGCGTCTTTGCATGTTTGTTTAATCTTAATGTACCATAGTGACAACGTTAGGAGGGCAAATAAAGTATATCATGGCTAGTTTGGTACCTCTCTACGCAGGTATACCCTTAATAGATCCTGCACACCTGAAGGATCCATAACACAAACCCTTTAGCTGCAGAAGGCATGAAAGAAACTCTGTGAACCACTGTGAGACGAACACGTCGTAAACAAGATGGTTCACGGCTGGAACACGCTTCCAAAGATTAGACAAAGTCAAAGGAAATTTTGCAAGATAAAAGGCATAGACTTGACAAACCCGTTTGTACACAAGAATGGTTAATTTTTTGCTCCTGCAATTACGTAGGAAATGCGTACGCCGTCTACAAAACAACCACCTGTTCGGGGCATCTTGAAGCCCACAAAACGGACACCTGCAGGCTGGAATCCTGTGGAATTCGCACAAAAACAGCGGGAACATATTACCTTTCATCAGCGGTGGTGCTTGTCCAGGAGGTCTGGGGCTGGGACCAGAGTTTGTCCGGGGCTGACTTGACCAGTCTTCTCTCCTGAGGACTCATGTACATCTTGTACCTCGCGAAGGTAGCGGGAGAATACATCTTCAGTGTCATGATGAGTCGCTTTAGGAGGATGTCTCTTATCCGTGTTGCAAAGTCGCTTAGTTCGGGACGACTGCCTTCCGTGTGCAGTCACGGTCTCACCATGTGCGTGAACGTGAACGTTGAACGTACCGCCGTAGCTCCGCGTAGCCCTAGCTCAACGCAGCAAATAATCCGAGAAAGTTGTCCAAGAAAATCTCCTGTAGTGTGACTGAAGTCAGCCGCGTCGCGTTGCCACGAGAGACCACCTCTCCAGCCGACATCTCAAAAATCTCATCTCAATAGGAAAAATAAACAGGAACAAATCTCCTTTTCAGTAGCCTTGCGTGACGGCGTCATCCAACCCCTTAATTGCACATACTTGTGGAGGCTTACCTTCCCCGACTCTTCAAGCAAGTGTTCGGAAAGCCTTTCTCTCCGCTGGCCGTATTGTTTTAGCTATTGCCACAAGGATGAAAACTGTTCAGTAGCGACCATCCGGCGTTGCTTAGCGGCTACTAAGTAAGACATGAACCAAGACAATAAGACATGCGGGAATATAAAGGAAACAGCACGGTGTTTTGGGTCGTGGGAGGAGAAGCCGAAAGAGGATTATGTTTCTGAGCCATTCTGTGAGATCCCTGTTGTAACGTATGGTCGGCTTGGCAGAGCGTTCAGTTACAAAGACGCTGCGTACCAACCTAAAAGGGAGTAGCCTACCCATAGAAAACACGATGTAATACAAGTGTAGTTTTGGAGACAGGGTTTCGGGAAGGCGTTTTGAGTTTCCGTGGTGCGTAGAGAACTTTTCTAGGGAAAACATGTTTCGTGTATTCCCTTACGGCGTGATTGTTACACATGTTTTGCGTGGTCCAAACTGGGAGTAAAGGTGTATTGACATAAGCTCAGGAGACGAGAGTTTAAGGGTAGTAACGCATATGTATCTCTTTTAACTGTACCGGTGAAATAACAGTCGATCGCGTGTTTGTTTAAAGTATCGTTCTGTCTGATAACTCTCACTTTACAGTTTTCCCCGAACAATGATCGCAGAAGGAGAGCGTCTACGTAGCAGGCGCTGACGCAAGCCAATAGACAACATAAGAACAACAACAACTTTCTGGGATAAGGGTTACGTATCTGTCAGGCGTCTATTTACTTTTTACCTTCGCCAAGAAGGTTGTGTTGTCGTTGCCTTTCGTGTGCCTGTGTGTGTGTCAACACTATATGATAGATTGTCTTAAAATATTTGGTAGGTGGGTAGGTCTTAATAAGCGCTCGAAATGATTTTGTTATGGTACTGCAGCTGAATTTCGATTTTGATATCTCGTGATCTGGACATGCTAGAGTCACGAATTTTAAATGGGGGGTAACTCTTGGACTAGGAAAGAGGTGACGTGAGTCTGGGTCTCCTAGCAGTTTACCTGCAGGAGCATTTGTTGAAAAATATTTGAAGGATAACTCAAGAACCAATTGACAGATCATCGTGAATTTGCAGCTTTGCTTTTCGCCCTTTGTCCAAGATCTTGTTAATGTTTAGTACAGTGTAGTGATGTTCACGATCCTTGACGAAGTGTTCAGAACTACAGAGTGTTCTATGCTCACCTGGGACAACTATTCAACTCTTCCTCATCACCTGTCAGTAAGAACGTCTACAGAGCTTTAATACCCCGTACCCTTCCCAGGTACTCGGCACTAAGAGGGCATGTCCTCAGCGGTTGTTCTTAAAAGAAGTACTTCCTCATGTTTGTTTGCATTAAGACGGTTCTCAAAAACAGCTGCTACGAAAAGATGACAAATTTGACAATAGATTGAGCTGAAATAATCATGTACTGGCGTCACGCGCCTTGGGGTATCTTTGTCCCCAAAACGTGTATCGTTAGCATGAGTATTATCAATGTAGCGCTAACCAAGCAAATCTAAAAAAAAGGCAAATTCTTCACAATAACAGCAGAGGAATTACTGTTACAAAAGTGTGAGGGCCAATAGCACGTGGTTCAAAACAACCGTCTTCTTCAAGCAGATGAATGTGAAAATAAGAGGCATTTGCGGCAGTCCCAAATCTAAAGCCAAGTAAAGGATAGTGTGTCCGGAGACCACATCAAAGCGACCACTATGTGGTAGAAAATTACTGGAAATCGTATTAGCGGACAGGTGGCAACACAAGGCCCTGAAAGAGACACATTTAGGTACCTTCATGCCATTCCTTATAAGGCGCGTCCTAAGCCCTAACGCATACTATTGGATACAAAATGTTTTCAGAAAGAAAACGGTATGGTCTCTACAACGACGCCAACAAGTTTCCACAGAATTGAAATCATTATCATTAAAAAAAGTAAACGTAGGTCATTTAGATTTAGATAGATCGCACAGAACGAATATGAAGGAAAAAATAGGAAATTGTGAGAAAGACGCGATGAAAGAAATGAAGACCAAGCGAATGGGAGAGGAGACATTGGAAGGAAAAAGATACAACTAACAGTTAACTTTTAGTAAATAGAGAATCAAGGAAGAAGGATCCAGAAAGTGTCAAGAATGAAGTGAAGTTGTGAACATCAGCGATTCATGGCCAAAAGGCGCAAATTCCGTACTACTAAAAGTAACGCATTCCAGCAGATCACCTCGTATTGCCCATCATCTTTTTCCAACGGGGGAAGGAGTAAAGGTTCCCAATTTAAAGATCTAAAGTAGAACGTGCGATTTTGTTAAATCATAGGGATGGAAAAGAGAAATGGAGAAATTACCTGGGAAACATGTCGCTGCCGTCCTGACGCCGTTATGTAAGCGTCATGACCAGGCAGCGCGGCGGGGAGGGGATTTCCACATGGCCGGCATGTGAAGGACCTGCAGCTGCGCCAAGAACACTCCGACTTATCGACCTTCCTTACACGTACCACGCAAAACCTCAAAACTTCAGTCCTCACTACAACCATCATCAGTTTGTTAGGAACAATCGTCAACGTTTCTGTCGTTGTGTAGTAAAAGCGAGGTTAGCTTTCTGTAAATCCACCTTACGTCAAGCTTTGTTGATGACGGTTTCAAAGCAGTTATGCCTAAGGAAGACGTGAAGTCAAAATCTTCAGAAAAGGTGAACTTTTGATATTTCCACCATGACGTCACGGAGTACCCATGTCGTCAGGCAAGCTTACTGAGTCATACTTCACCCGTTACATGTGTCATACAGTATCAACAATCTGAGACACTGTGAAGGTTTTTTTTAGTACTACCGGACAAATTATACCTATATTTGGAAGGGTCGATATTGGACTGGGCAAATGACTAAGAGCACACTACGAGACTTGAAACCACATGCATAAAGAATGAATAACTAGATGAATCGCACGTCGAATTGGGCGAAAAGTCACGTTTTGCCTAAAACCAACTTAAATATACATCATGGATAATCACTATGCTACTGTTCGAAAAGACGTACACCACATTAGGAAATAGAAGGGAGATGCAAGAATTCTCTCATTGGTCTAACCGCTAATTGCCATGCTATCGATCATTGATTGTACCGCTGATATAATTGTAATGGACGGTCAGGATTGGTCTATTACATAGTATTACATAACATACTACATGTCTGAAGTTGCACCACAGTGCCAAACTGAAATATATCCACCGGTACAATTTGTAACCACGACCGTCACAACGATTCGGGATAAATGAACACGAGATCATGTTAGTAACAGAAAAGTGGCACTTGTTTTTCATAAGGAGCACTTTCTACCCAGGTGACAGTAATACAATCTCATGGGAGCCTCACAGGTACTCAAGAAAAAATGAGGAGGGGGGGGGGCAGATGGAAGAGGCCAATAATTGTGCTAGCACCATTGAAATGTTTTATTACGAAAGTGTTATGAATATCCAGTCTTTACAAACACCTTTCTTCCTAATTTGTCACTTTGAGTACTTTGGAGGACAGTGAGAACTTTTAAATCAAGGAAAATATATAAATTCGTCCTCGACATTCAAAAATAGCACCAATTTCTTGTTAGTATACCTAAGTAGATCTACTTCCATTGGTACAAAAGTATGTTCCAGGAAATCTTAATCCTATCGACAAATTTGCTGGAAATGTTATGTTTTCAGAAGCTACTACACAGGACAGCATTGCGTTATATATGTAACGTTATCGCTTATGACGTGGTTAAAGACAACATGTAAGGAATCTTTTACAACATCTTACGTCTCAAGATGACCCTTAATGGCACTATGATTGGTAAGAATCCCACGTACCTATGCTCAAGGATAACTGTGACAAGGAACACAGATTTGATAGGTTTATATGCATCTAAATATGTTTCCAATGTACACATAGCCTAATACTGTCTCCACACAAGTATATACTTCGGAGTTAGGCCCTCCTTAGTGACCATTTTTCCGGACTTGTTTTTATTACAAAGTACAGCTAAAACAAGAACATATCGGTAACGTGACTGATTCGTTTCTAATCATTTCCTGTTCATACTTGACCTCTGCTACAGTGTACAAAATATACAAGTGTAACTGTAATGCGGTTTTACACAATGTCCACTATCTCGCGGTATAAAAAATGTCTAGTACGTTGCTACTAGTGAAAAAATAGTTGTGTACAGAAAGAAATGTGTCTAAGAATGCTCCTACGTCTTCCTAAATTTGACTTCGTTTATTCGTTCGATCGATCGGATTGACAGTTTACAGGTCGTCGTCCCACTCGTTCTCCCAGTTGTCGGGAGCTTCGTCGGCGAGCGCGAACTCGCTGGGCTCCGGGTACGTCTCGCCTTCCCTCGGCAGGACCTCGAGGAAGGCCGAGGCTTCGGCAGAGCCGTACGAGTTCTTTCCAACACACGTGTATGTGCCTTGGTCACTGGAGGAACAAAAAGAGAAACAGTTAAAACAGTTGTATGATTCAGGGCTCCTGAATCAACGTCTAATCTACGTACTACATTAAAAGTGAAAAGTGGTAGAAGCTTAGATGATCATATGAGTGTTGTTATCCAGACTGAAGAGTGCGTAACTTAGCCCATCTTACGCTACCGATAGCTACTAGTGGACAGAATGTTGCTGTTTACACCATAAGGGTTTGTGATTTTTTAGCCAAATTATCAGGAGTCACTGGCTCTTGTTTTAACGAAGGTTACAAACAGAAACAGAAAATACGACATAATGATGTCAATATGCTCCCCGTAAAAGAGATTGTAAGTGTCATTCACATGGAGAATTTGTTCTCGGGAAAATGTTTTTAATTTTTGGACCTAAATCTTATATAATGGCAGCATAAGCAAGGACGTTTTTATCACATTTTATAAAACGTCCTTGGGTAGAAGAGACATGAACACGTACGTGTTCCTCAGGTCCTGGATCTGCAGCCAGGCGGTGACCTCGTACTTCTCGGGCCCGCCGCGCGCCTGGACGGCCACGTGCATGTCATCCCCGGGCATGAGGCTGGTGCCGTCCTTCAGCCACTCCACCACGGCGATGGGGAAGCCGTGCACCTCGCAGCTCAGAACGATGTTACCGCCGGTCTTGTTCTTCAGGGCCTCGGGGCCAGTACGGATGAAAGGAGCTGAAACAAAGAAAACAACCCAAAGATCAGACGTTTCTAACCTCCGGGAAGTTTTACTAGTATATGGTTTTCATAAAGTTTTTGGCACCACCAAAGTGATGGTATAGTGCATTACAACGGACCTAGGACATAATACCTTGCAGGTGTGCATGGGCCTAACTTGTCGTGACAACCCCGGTCACTTGTAGCTTGTAGTAAATTTGTTGGTGACTCGGTGTGGATTGTCATTCTCAATCTGCGGTTGCAAAACCTTCGCTCCTTTCCATGCACACAGACACACAGACACGCGTGCGCGTGCACATGCTGAGATGCTGCAGTTAGAGCAACTTTCGCTAGAGGAGGATACATGGATGTACTCCTCTACTCTGTGTACATTTCACAAATGTCGTTGTTATCAAATCTTCCAGCAGATGTTGTTGGTTGTCTTTATAAACATACCTCCTACGCCTTGGCTAACAATGACTGCCACGAAAACGTCCAACGAAACTGAGACAGACAGACAGGAACTTTAAACGATACCCCACACCACGTCTGCTTGGAGATGACTGAAGCCGTCTGTTTGGCAGTGTAACTTGGCACTTCCCCAACTATGCAGTGACATGCGCCCTTGGATTTGACCCTGCCATTGACACAAGCTGTTCGCACAACAGCCAAGTCCCGTCTCCCCCACACACCAGACAGGAAGTTGGGTTGAAGCCGACAACCACAACGAAACGCAAAGTAAACATGCCGTGAGGCATGACCCACATTGTGGACCGCCACAATACAGGACAACGGCGCAGTCAGAATACTAGTAGTCGTAGGTCGGCGTACGGTTTTGATATTGTAGAATTAAAAAAAAAGGCTGAGAGAGAACCAACCACCGACAAGGATGTAAGACAGCCTTTTCCGTAACATCTAAATTTTGCTGCAGGACACCTGCTATCCCAACAATGCCCCCTGAATCTGTAATCACGCTCGTACGTTCGTTGATTACAATTAGTCTTGATCATATTTTGCTCGTGACATGGACATAAACCTAGATCTTGACTGTAGATCGCGGTGGCACATCAAATCCGAGGATGGTTTTACCATACATTGCGGTTTGACTTTCATTGTGTCACAGTGTCTTTCCAATTACCAGATACCGCTGTGTCAGACATCTACCAAGACGTCGGGCTAGCTTTTCTCAACTTTTATCTTCCAGAGATTATGGGGTGTGACGCTCCCTGGTTGCTCTTTGTTATCGATAACACCGGAGATAGATAATTTAGATCAGGATTCGATTTCCTTACTTCTACGTCCCTTCCAACTTCAAGGAAAAAGTCTACGAATACAGTATCGACTAGCAAACGTAATTAGTTTTCGGCCGAACATTCGGCTCATGGCCTAAAAATGCTGTAAACAAAACAGCCATTCTGGCTTTCACATCACAAGTCATCTTGAACACTTCAATGGCTGTATTAATTGGCCACAGAACATCCTGGATAGATAACAGGGTACAAAACT
The DNA here is from genome assembly GCF_001625305.1 of Branchiostoma belcheri. Classification (NCBI taxonomy): domain Eukaryota; kingdom Metazoa; phylum Chordata; class Leptocardii; order Amphioxiformes; family Branchiostomatidae; genus Branchiostoma; species Branchiostoma belcheri. The sequence continues at coordinate 1,441,180 of NW_017804498.1, forward strand.
GGGGCAGTTCTGGGGGGCAAGGGTTTTTCCAAGGAGGTATATCTCTATGGTTTTTCTACTCCTTCCAATACAACAGCCAATGTGCATGTAACGTAGAGTCAACACATCTAAAACTGACAAACAGGGATGAGTGTTTCCCTGGGTGCTGTTCAGGCATGTAAAAGGAGTTTTGTTATATAGGGGACCGGCTGTTGTATATATATAGGTTACTCTTTGGGGTTCTTGACCAAGAGGGTCATCAATGCGGCCGTACAAAGTAGAACCGCCGACGGCTGGATGTTGTAGGCAAGCTCATTTGATGTGGATATAAACGTTAATGCAGATTGACATTTTTTTAGATGTCTTTGACCTATCCAGGGATAAACCATTCACATATCACGGTGGTCGCGGGTTTAATTGTCTTGCCAATGTGCACTCCCATGGCTATTAAACTCCTCTGGTATCTATTTGGCCCAAGTCTGGTGGAGACTACCGTGTTGACTGTTGTCTAGACATAATAAGACACGATTTCCTGCCATAGCCAAGGTTCCATGATGTGACCGTGACTTCCTTTTTAATTTGTCCCTGCATACCCAGGACCGTTACCCCGGGAGATCGCTACCCGGAGAAATCACACATGGGAATCGGTCCCCCTGTGTTTTCACTCAGGCCTGCAATCAACTCACACCGCGTCACACCGCTGACGTGGCGTTACCGTAGCCTCGGAACACAGGCCAGCAAAATTTAGCCTGGATACCGGACTGTCTCCAGGCAAAGTCAGACGTTAGAGAAAGGTCAAGCAGCAAGGGTTTTGAGGTAAGAAACTATGAACGAAAAAACGATGAACGAAAAAAAGCGCAATTCAGTCATGGATTTCAGATAACGTTGCGTTAGATGAGCAGTTTTTTCCTGGCAACGTTGCACGGTTTTTGGGCAACTTGTGTAATTTTCGCATTTCGTAGCTGATGGATTTAGAATTAGAGGATTGTTTGTCATCATAAACACATCGTAAAACTACTACTACAAAAAATTACCTCCTTGGTTGGCTTTTCTGGCGTAGCCAAAGAAGTGATAGCAAGTTAATTTAGACCAGAGATTCAGAAAGAGCGATGATTAGATAGGGAGAGAATGGCATCCATGGTAAACTGGGCCACTTGTGATCTCACCCGTGATGGAGGCTGCTGTAGGAGTATTCAACATATGTATGTTTTTCACAGCATCATTTCTGCACATATTATTTGTTTCATTGAAATAGATTTATATTTAATGTTACAGCTAGTAGTATCAGATAACTATATACAACCGCTAGCCTGTGGTTTTGCCCCTAGCATAAAGTTTGCATTGAAAGACTTATACAGGTAGTTAGACATACAACAGTATTTTAGGTTCACAGTCCATTATCAAGTGGGTAGAAGTCGGTACTCGGGAAACCCCTACTTCATCCCTAGTACGTCACGAACTCGTTCCATCGGTAATCCGGGTAAAGCCGGTCCAGCTGGGACCATGTGGGCTGGCAGTGCCCCAAATTTCTAGAATGTTCCCCTAGTCTGGACAGGAAGAGTTCTTATTATACTACAACACCATCCTGTCTTCATCGCTGCTAGAACTTTCCAGAACAGAAAGAAAGAATCTGTTTCAGTGTTTGTCACGTCTGAGAATCATGTACGCTAATAGTATAAATTAGGCACAATAGCAAGAATATCTTATCAGAATTGTCAAGTTCGGAGTCGACTAGTCCAGCTTTCACACAATTTTTGTTATCTAAAAATACAACCGCGAGATGGACCTGTTTTGATGATCTGTGACAGAACAGTTCTACAAAGAAGATGTCCTAATAATCGGATTTATGTGTCTGTTAGATCGTATTGACAAAATTGCTGAAGTTTCTAAACAAAATCTCAAGAGACCAAAGCCGCAGTACGGTGTTTACACAAGGTCTGTCTTCAATGTCAACACTCGTGATGTTTAGTCGTCTAATCGGTCGGAGATTAAGAGTTGATGGTTTTGTTGTTTTCCCAGTTCTTCTCTGGCCGTGTGTAAGATTTAAACACTGCTGTTTACGGCCCCTAGCTGTGCATATTGACTGAACAAACTGGCAAACTTTGTCTATCGGCATTTTGCAACAAACGTCTGATTAAACATGGCGCCCCTGGCCTTTACTTCACAGCAGGTCGTTGACCGCTGAACTCGTACTGGTGACTTGTCAGAAAGATTACTAGTATTTTATCTGACGAGCATATTGATACAGGTACGTCACATTTTTAAGTCCGCTACCGGACTTTTTTTACAGGGATTGTTGGTCACGAAAGTAATGTTAGTTTAAATTACGATGAAAGAAGAACAGTATGATTTCTCTGCATTGTGACCTAGAACTGACAATATGGCGAGATTTTGGTTGCCAAATATGAATTTTTAATGGTTGGAAATTCTTGGCCAATGTGACGTCTGAAACTGTGAACCCTTCGCCATAACATTTCTACCACGTCGTTGCGCAAATCTTTTATCTTTCTATATTCAAGATTTACTTGTATTTCATCACAGGCACGTGTACATGCATGTGAAGCCCTTACCAGTTTTACACGGTCCCTTGTGCTCCAGTTTGATGGGAGTCTTGCTGTGGAAGGCGGCGGTGATCATCTGACAGATGTTCCCGTACGTCACGCCGTCAGAGCCGCACATGTCCTCCTGGAACCACGGGGAAAACAACGTCAAGTTCACCGATTAAAAAAAATATAATGTACCATTCTGTTAATTTTCTGTCCTTGCAAATTTTCAGTCCACTCAGTGTTAAACCGGCTGATGAAGGAAATCTCGTCTTCTTTGCGGTTCTTGACGTCACTGAAATGCAATTGATGTATTTCAGCCAAACGAATAGATAAATAATAGTAAATTGATAATTAGATGCACAGTTTTTCTGATATTGATCTCTGCTGGCAAAATATTCTATCTCCAAGCAGAGGTTTGGGTTTTGGCTTATTGTTGGCGTCTTTTTAGGCGTTTTTTATCGGGGTTTCTTTCATTTCTGCTGCATGCATTGGAACTGTGGAGGAGGTTGCATGATGTTATCTGATCGACAATCACACCTCTTCCTGAATTCCGCCACATACCACCCTCTTACTCCGACCCGACGTACTAGTATGCTGAGTTGATGTAATTAATCAACTGTCAAAATCACCTTCCACAACCGTCGCTACTTGGACAGACAGACAGACAGACACACATACAAACCCACAGCTCAGCCACCGGATGTAAAATCTACTTACGGAGGATTTACAGAAGCAGATGTTGTCGGGAACCTCTCCGTCCTCGGCAGAGTCGACGTTGGGACGGCACTCCAGGTGCTTTCCGCACTCCCCGAAAACCCTGTCATCTCCTCTCAGGTCACACAGGTCACCCTCCATGTTGGCGCACACCTCGCAACAGCCACACCTGTCCTGGGAGGGGAAAGGGGATGGAGGGGGCATTAGAAGGATCGTGTAAATTACTCTCCAAGCAGACTGAGAGGTTTGGGTTTTGGGTTATTTGGGGCGTGTTTTTTTTTTAAATCTGGGTTTCTTTTTTGCACTGGGTGAAAATAAATTCCAGTACGTGAGTGCAAAAAGAAACCTTGATAAAAAAACCTACAAAACACGCCAAAAATAACCCCAAACCCAAACCTCTGTTTGGAGAGTACGTATAAATACAAGGTGTGTGTGTTGCGCGTGTGTTGTGGTAAAACATTTTTTTTTTCTTAATTCCGGGACATGTTAGCTCTAGCCTCTACCAGGCTTCGGGAGGCGACTGAAAAGTGTAGAAATTGGCCAAATAGAGACATAACATGTCAGGGGAGTAAGTAAGTCAGCTGGAGAGCGGCAAACCAAGTATTCTCCAGCAGACCAAGGAGCAGTAGACCAACTCCCCTGACATGTTACCAGCCGCTTCCTGAAGCCTGGTAGAGGCTATGGATGACCTGAGTGCCACCATGTATCATTTGCATACTGGGCTAGAGCCGAGGAGCTGGAAAGTTGTAATAACATGCTGTAAAATAATATATTTGTTAGCATTCAGTTCGGCACAGAGCATTGGGGATCCGGACGGATACACTTCAGCTAAAAGCGAGTGTCAACGGGGATTGGGCCGTTACATTCGTTGCCACGGAAATTTCAATGACTTGCTGATTGTGGGTAAAGCGGGTGTTATTTCAAGTGACGACCTGGGGAGGGCGATAAGTACAATCACGCTGAGAAAATGACAAGGCTGGTCTCAACACAATGGGCATTGCAGTCCAATAATTGAGTTGTTTTTATTATGCGTTTTTATGCAAAAGACAGTTGAACTAATCCAGGCTTTTGTTGGTGGTCAGAAGGGATTACGCGATTAGCACAGTTTGAGGGGACTAACCGTTTTTGCTTTCGAGAGGAGTGCGAACACTAGAATGTCAAATCAAAGTACGAGAGCTGGCCGCCACGTCAATGGACTGCGACATTATGTACACATCCCTACGACTTTTCTTTCACAGTGATTCAGACTTCAGGTGAAATCTTCGACTACTTTTCAGCACTGGCGGTTTTTGTTAGCTTGTATGGATGTAACAAAAAATAGCCAGACCACGTAGCCACGCAATTCGCGCAATATAGCACCAGTGCGTCCCCGACCCCCTTCCCGCCTTCTGAAAACTAGACCCAGCTGTTCGGTGACGTGGCGGTCCATCCCCCGTCCCCTAGCCTGGATATAAGGCCGTTTCAAGGGATGCCTACAGGACCAACATGCCCACAAAAAAGAAATATAACTACGGTCCCGCTTGAGCCTGACTGAGAAACAGGTCTCTCTTCTTTTTCTCCGGGTCTATGGTGGAAGGGGGCAGGGTGTATGTTGGACCTGGAGCCCAGAATCTAGCTATGGATACGGCACTGAAAACAGCCTGGCATCGAGGCTAACATCACGGCACAACCCCTTTTCACTTGACACACAGTTGACCCACAAACGAAACAGCACAAACATGTCATCACAATTCAAGTCAGTAGAATAAACACACAGGTTTTGTTTATTTCCCTACCACGGCCACTCCCGAACCACCACAAGCTCTACCCACGACTGAGCAAAAAGTTGACACATTCCTTACAGCGGACCGCTAAACAACTTCTTTACGACCGATTGGGTCTATAAGTATAACGGTGGAAAGTGGTGCTATCAAACTCTTTGGATAAAAGGGTGGTTGCAAACTGAATCAAAGCCAATGGAAGCGAAGTAAAAAAAAACTGTCCACGTCTTTCGATGTCTGAGAATTTCTCCGGTGATAAAAGCGGGGCATATTTTATAGTGGGTGGGGAAAGTACCGGAAACTATACAGCTTTGGACCTTACCAAAAAGCAAAAGCTGGCGACGCCATCACATAATTTTTAATTCTTGGATGTTGTGAGCATCTATAAAGTCACGTTCTGTCATCAGTAAGCAACAACGTGGCATGTCGCTGAAGATATACAGTTTATGATATTAGAGTAGAGTAGAGTAGATCTTTCGTCTCGGTAGGAAGTTCTCTTCCACTTTGGGCAGTTTGGCAGATTTTTCTTCTTCTTGGCTTTGATCTGAAAACGGCGGCTAGACCCATGGTAATATTTCATCCTTCCTCGTATAATATATACAAGAACTTCAGGAAATTAGAAACAGCAGCAGTGAGATAAGTCCTACTTGTCTAGGCAGATATACTTTGTACTAGAAACATTCATACAAGCGTTACCTCTTTTTAAACCTCCTGGCCGGAACATCTATAATCTGTAACGTGCATAATAAAAACTGAAAAATCTTCCACGTATGGAAACTCTGGTATTGGAAGAAGCTATTTTTTGCAACACAAGAAGACCTTGGATTAGCGAGGCCCCGAGTTGTGTTTGTGCGATAATTCAAACCACTTGCCCGCACTCCCTTGGCAAACCCACGGATTTTTCTTCAGGCACGGACTTAATCAAAACAAGAAGGTTCTTTGATGAAAAGGATTGGGTCTCTTTCCGTTTGTCGTGTCGGCGACAGAACTTTCCGACAGTTCGTGGAAAACCGAAAATAGTTTGGACCATGGAAATAAATTCTCGGGAAACTGCACCTTCCTTGTACGGGACGGTACGTTGTATTCAACAGTGGGGTCTGTGAGCCTTCGTACTGGGTCAAATCAGTGTCCGGCCCTGTACTGTGCAAGTAAGTTAGTAACTGCCCTCTGAACTGAACTGAAGTTGAATAAGTCACTAGCAAAAATATGTAGACTGCTAAAGTAGGATAATGACCTTTTTGGCCCGTTTGGTAATGTAAATCCAAAAACAATGCAGAACACAATGCCACAGAAGGTGATAATCGCAGTAAGAAGAGCACGGCATTGACACATGTTTATGGTAATCCTCTGTACATGAATTTTGCAACAAGTCAAAGGTTCAAAACTCAAGCCAACTTCATCTAGCATTTCTAACCTAACTGCTAAATGTAGACACAGCAAACATCACTGCCTACCGTTTGACAATAGAAAAACAAGGAAGATATTTACTAACCATCTTCTTCCCGGCCACACATCCCAGGGCCTCCGGACACTCCTCTGGACACTCTTCGGGACACTCGTCATCCTCGGGGATGGTCTCGTTATCTTCCCCCGTAGGAGCCGCGAAAACCACGCCGAACAGAAGAGCTAGCAGCCCGACCACCAGAAATCGCTTCATCGTTGGTTTTTGAACGGGAAAAGAGCGACCGAGATAGCACTGATGCTGTTTGACCTGTGATGGTCAGAGAAAATATGGCGGACACCGGAAAGTAATCGCAGGCGCTGGGTGGGGGAATCGCGGTTTGGGTTTCGTCAGGAGGCCGTGTGTATCAGCGGGGAACGCGGGACGATCCACGAACTGCTGTCCGATCCGTCAGACGGCGGGGTGATGGGAAACAGATGTGGGGCCAGCGTGGGGCGCCACCCAGCGGGGAGGGACGGGCGACAGGCACCTCTGGGGTCGGGACGATGCGATAATTATCGGAGGCAAGGGTCAGAAAGTGAACTTGATTGTTACAAATGTGCGAGGACAACAACCATGACAAACCACACTTAAAGAACGCTACCTTTCATTTATAACGTCCGTTTTGTCGTTCACATCAGCCTTCAATAATATTAATGTTTCCACTATCAAACCATGGAGGTATAAAATAATTAAAACACAGAAAAATAGATAACACTACTCGTCATATTTTGTTAAAATTGTCAACACCGAAATATACTTCTCGCTTTGAGAAACAAAAGCAAGAAACCGTCAACTTGAACATACAAACATCTTATCTTCTGATCAACAACAGCTGGTGAATGCAGTTACTGCACTTGAAAGAACAGTGTCGCGCTATGAAACGCCCAAGTACTGAAGCAGATGTTGTGGGATACACATGTTCAATGTTGTTTTTGGTTTCCGAGGTCTTTGAGTGGTGACGGCAGGTATCTGTCTTCACGTTGGGAACAGCGAACGTTATTCAAAAGTGTTCGATTATTTCCAAACAAATACTTGTCAAGCAAGGGGTGCTGGCACTTATCGCTAGACCACACTTGGCGGACCTGCGGAAAGTAACACAGACCTCCGGAAGTTCAGCTTTCTGTGGTTTTACTTATCTGACTTATCTACATCCCAGGAACACCACAAGCTAAAGCCTGGAGTACTTGTTTTCCTAACAGTCCTCATTGATACGGTACATCGGTAAACCTAGCGGTTTTATGAAACTTTGCACCGTTTCAAGAGCCGTGTAGTCAACTTTTACTTTATTTTACAGATGAAAGCTTTTTTCTGATATTAAAACCAACATCTGGCTATCAAGGTGGGAACGTCTTCTGGTGGAAAAAAGTTGGACTCTATATTATGAGTGTTGAACCTAATAAAACAGACATAAACGACAGTTTGTTTTTCATCTGCAAAATGTAGATTTCGGAAACAACAGTTGGTGAAATAGTAACCTCTGCCATGGCAAAAGACAAAAATAACCTAATAGTTGCGTTGGGAATAGAATATAGCGAAAACACTTTCGGGATAATAACCGTTTTCTACGTCGAGCTGATAGTCGACGGGGTCGTCATGCGGTACATTAGTGCACCTAGCGATTTGATACAAAACTGCATATACAAGACTTCGTCCCACCTGTTGCCTACGCCAGACTCTCGACCCCATGTGGCCAACTTTATGAAAACTACTTTTCTAAAGTCGCATCTATTTGAGTAGATTTTGACAAACAATGAACTGAATGTGGAATCAACTTACTTACTAGCTCATAACACTTGTTCCTAATCTCACCACGAAACCTGTACATTTTTTCACCAAAGAATAAACGTTACGGGGGACATATTTACATTTCTTATCAATGTACAAATGTTGATGCACACGTTCTGATTTCATGCCTTTATTTTGTCGTCTGCAGCGTATAATATCTACTCGTAAGCATCCATTACCGACGTGTTTACAGCCCAAAGTTCAGTGTTTTGGACACGCGGAGGCAAATCGTGCCATATCACACACACGCATAAAACGTACAAACGTGTGTTCGTGCTGCGTTTTGCTGTAACTCTGACCACTACCAAGGACGTATTTTCAAAACGGTTAAGTGTTTATCCCACGATTTGAGTGGTTTGTACACTTCTTCTCAAACAAAATCCTCTAAACGTGCTCATACAGAATTGCCACACATGTAAGTACAAATGTATGTAAGGTCGTGTACTGAACAGTAGATAACATTCCAAAGATTAGTGTAAAAATGCTCTGCCCGACTCAAGTGGTTGATAACACACGGACTGGTCACCGATATCAGAGATGCTTTACACTGGTAATGAATGACTGTATTGTTCGCTGGATTTGTCATTGTTAATGTTGACGGACAATTTACATTAGCTATCTTTGATGTAGCGTTACAAGTCTGATATCTCCCAAGCAAATGTACGTTTTCAATATCAGATCCGCAGTATTTGATACCATATGCATATGCATTGGAGTTAATCCCACAAATCAAACCTTAGACAGTGTGTTGCTTATTATAGTTCTAGTACATCTAGATTCCAAATATATTCCACAATTTTGCGCAAAGGGGAGCAAGTTGTTCTAGAAGTTGGAGCGCCTGTGTCTACTAGTATATGAACAACTTTGAATTCACCTGTATAATCCATCTTTGTTCCAGCTATGCGTAGAATTCTGGCAAGAATGCGAATCGAGCTGTATCGAATGACTTCATAGTCCAGAGACTCTGCAGTAGTAGTTATACAAGACTGGCCACATAGCTGTCGGGTTACTTTTATAACCTCTGAGTTTTTACTGCGGCCACAAATGTCTTGACAAGGCTGCCACCATGCATGCCTTCTCTCCCGCGACATATCAAGATCTTTGTCTATGAAATCATAGCTTTCTCAATCTTGAAAATGAACAAATATCAACAGCAAACACAACTGTCAATACAGTAACGGCGACAAATACTTCAGCAGGTATTTATGTATGCGTGGGCATGTTCCTGTAATCGTTACCACACCAGTGTTTGACACAACATAAACCAAAGTGTAAGATAAGCTTCTCAAGTCTAGTACAAGTACACAAGGTGCCCTGTTTTTCTCTATACACAATGACATTTGGGACCTATGTATTTGTAGTCTGTACCTAGACTAGTGCCGCACCATTGACTACTAGCATCTTGTGATAGAGAGAATGTGAAAATACTAACCTGCATCGCAAGAGCAAGTCCACAATCCGCCCTTGCTCGGACAACATGGCATGAAGCCGATTGTTGTCGGACGACACACAGCACCCAAACTAGCAACCAGTGCCGCTCCACTCGCTATGAACTAATGACTCTATGTGTCTGACGTGCGTCTATCGCACCCCGGCCTAGGGCACATCCGGGGTATATGTGTACCGTGGACGCGCATGGAAGCCCGTCCCAAACAAACCGACTCTTTCATTCAAACCCCAGCGGAGCTGTTTCCAAAACTTGTGGTCGTCATAGCAACGGACCAAGCCGAGCCACTGTTAGGGGAGAAACACACAGTTTTGACTTTCAGATGTTCGCGCTCCAAGCGTATTGGGTGGCCTTGTTGCCATGGTAACGACAAACAGGTGGTTGCCGAACAGCCTCGTGGCCTCAAGGAATGACGTAAATTGCTGGAATCCTTCTAAGCCGCCGATAATTATAAAGAACTGTTTAAGGCCCTGTGCACGAATCTGATCGATCTAAAAGTGTTTACAGAGTCAAAGAAACAGCAACAAACTTATAACGTTCAAATGTACTACTTTTAAAAGTACTAGTAAATGTTTCTGTTGACCACTGGCACTGCTAGTGTGACTATCTACAACATAACACCACAGAATTTCCTAAGTACTAAAGTAGTTGGTCAGTTATTTTCTGGGGCCAATATATTATATAGTATCGCTTTAAGCAAGTATTCTTGCTGGAATTCATCCTCATCGCTTTAAGAAATCTAGAAGACCTCGGGGACTGCACCCAAACTGTTACTCGGCATTCTGTTGTGTTAAAAACGAAGTTAAGTTGGCGACATGAATACAAAACCACACCTTTGAACAAGTCGTCAGTTTGACTCCATTGAGACAAAAGGGGTTAGTAATGTGCACTGTAGCAAGAAATCATGCGGACAATTGGGTCAGTCCTAACGTATTTGTTATGTGTACTGTTTTAGCATCACAGAGGTGTCTAGAGTTTCCACTGGTACAAAAGTCGTCGTGTTTTGGGGTGAAAGTTACATCAACACATTGGCCGCCATGTTTCAATGACCATGCGCAACGTGGTATTTCCAAGGACATTTAGTATTTCTGAGTCATCCTTGCGTGATATTATTGGTAAAACACTTCTGGTGTCTAAGGACAACATGATAACGAATTGTGATACGACTGTGCTAGTTTGTATGTGTGTGTGTGGCAGGGGTATTTGGTACACCATGTTTATAGGCAAAAACTGCAATACTGACAGGAAAAAAAAACTATACATGTTACAATTTTCTTCACATTTTCTACCAACTAGATCTATTTTGTATACTATATGACAGCTTTCTTCCGCAGCTCATAATCATTTCTTGTGTCCTTTTCTTCCGTGGGAATTTCTCTGTACTTCATACAAGTCATCTCAATGTCAATTTGCTTATTTGTTAGAGAGGTTGCAGTGACCACAACTATCTGAAGGTTCTACACTGAGTAGTTATTGAGAATGCCCTTAGGAAATGCATTCTACACCTCCTCAGTACCTAGCTTTGGTTAGGGACGTCCTCTCCAGTGGGATATAAAACCAGAGGTCCCATGCTCCGTTTGTGAAGATTAGTCATCCAGGGTTCTATCAATAAAATAGTGTTTCAAACTTTACCACTGGATATTATAAGAATTTATTGTCAGACGTTCCAAATGTCTGTCCAATACTCTTCATTAGTGAATTGTTTACATAGGATTTAGGAGCACGTTAAAGATCCCATCACACTTATTGAAAAGAGCAGGGATCCATCCCGGAGTGAGATGATCAAGCCCTTTAGTCTCATCCTATGCAGCTTGTACTTACTGTACAAAACTGGTGTGTTATGCCTAAAAGTGGTTTACCGGTTATTCAAAGAAACCAACAAACATGATAAGCCATTGTTCACCAACATTTACTGTTCAACAACATGACATCAATCACTCATCAGGCATATCTTCTTCACAATAAAGATCTCTGCACAATTATACTTTCATATCATTTATCACCACCTTCACAAGGCGTGCATTCATAATCATCTCTTGCACATAATAATTTGGCAACATATTTCTACAATCATTAGTAATAGGTAAGTTTGTAGCTTAACACTTAAGATATTACATTGGTCCCACAGACAACAATTTTAATATTCTTGTTTGCAAGGTCCCATTGAAGTGATCGGGCAAAAACATCTAGACTCTTGCTGTGCGACGATTAAGGCTTTCTATGGTACCATTGCAAACAAATCATCTACATACATGTAACTGCTGTTTAGTAACAAAGTGTACACGCCTTTTGCAGAGCAAGATCCAGGGACCAATCAACAAATGATCAATTGGCAATTTCTTCTTAAGAATACTTTTGTGAGAAAATCTTTCAGTGATCTTTAACTGCCAACAGAGAAGCATAAATGTTGTCTCTAATACAGGAAATTGTGCTCAATCTACATCACACTTGTAGCTCAAGCCAGTGTTTCTTACTTTGACCTGCAAAGATACCATAATAAAAATGACACACCAAGAACAAGAATCAACTTGAAATTATGTCAGTTTGCTTTATGTATTGTACAATTTGCATTGAATTGGCAAGAGAAAAAAAGTAGATTTTCAGACAAGTACAATAACTAAAACATATACTACCTATATCATTAAAAGTTTACAATAAGAACATTTGAATAATTTAACAATATTAGGCATAACACCATGAGTAGAGATTTATTTGTGGCGGCTAATTTTTACATTAATAGCACCTTTGTATACATGCAGAGCAGTTTGGAAAGGGCCACAACCAGAAAAGCGTTGCAAGTGTGCAGAAAAGCGTTGCAAGTGTTTTTCAGCAATGGTTTCTGTAATTTTTTCTGTCATTTGGCAGAGAAACACTCTTTCACAAAGGTAACCATTGTTTTCTGAGGGTTTTCCTTGTATCCAGTTACATTTGTATCATATTGTATCATTTTTTTGCCACATGACGTCAAACTCTCATTTGGATGCTAATAGTCATCTTTGACAAAGACCACCAAGATATCGTATCATAAAAAAAAGCTAATCATAAAGGAGGTAAAAAAAGATACTGACAGTGCAACAGATGCAACATTTTACAACACCTCTCCATCATTTAGATACCACAGTGCATCTGGAATATTTCAAAAGCCTCTGGAAGCCAAGTGCATGTAACGGCGAGGTCACATTCATTGTAGGTCGTCGTACAATTTTGATGAGGATTTTCAAGCAACTGATGAGGATCTAAGACTTTTCTGTAACAAGACTACTGAGCACACCCATGACTATCCCAAGAATGCATTCAGTTTGCGATCAAATGGCAATCATACAATGTATGTGACCTGCCCCTAAGATAAGCCCACCGTTCCAGTCTGTGACGCTTTAGCTCTGTTATGTGACTTTCCTGCCAAAATCTCTGCCTAGGTTCAGTATCAGGAGAATGTGTGGGAGAAGAAGACAGTGGCGTTGTCGGCGTATTTGACGGGGAGTTTCTTCCCAATGCTGCGTCCTCCCAGATTGGCTGCTCCGATGGCGCAGGACTGCTTCAGCTCGAGCAGCGTGATGGTCTTGATGGCGACGTCTCTGTCGTTCCGCGGTAACATGCCTCTTAGGAAACCTAAGGACCAATGAGAATATGCCTCAATGGAACTGCCATTTAAGAATTTGGTGTGGCATCTGCTGTACTCTTTATAATAATGTAGTATGGCTTTGTGGCATCAACTGACCAAGTGGTTAAGCTACACTGTAGAAGACACAAGATCGAGAAGTCACGTGTTTGATTCCATCCATTCCTGGCTAGATGCTGAGTTCTTGGGAAAGGCACCATTTTCCTGACTTCTCTAGGTTTAAAATTGGTACCTGCCTTTGGTTAGCTAAAAAAAAGGCGATAGAAGGAGAGGGATGGGCTCTGCCTTCCAATACCAAGCCCTTAACACAGTGGATTAACAACCCATAACCTATAGAGTCTCAAAGGCTATCTACCTCTACCTTACCTGTAGTGAAACTTTAACATTGGAAGTGTTGAAGGATTAAGGATGGCTCTTGAGAGGGATGTATGAATGGAATACTACATTTGATATGGACTATTCCTAAGCTGTTACCTTCTCTGAGCACGTCCCAGCTTTTCCACACAGATCCAACACACACCACCTGCAGTCCTCCCTCTCCCTCTAGGAGGCTCTGTTGAACAGATAACACATGAAGTTTTGTGTAGCTGGCATGCACAAATTGTTATTATATGATATAAAAGATACTCTTGTTTACTTTGTATCAATCTTTAAATGGTGGTGCTACTGGCACTACATGTACATATTTATCACTATGACTATGAAATAAAATATTTACATGGTTATATTCTATCCCAGAAAAAAAATATACAAAAATATTTTCATTGCAGATTAAACTAAGACCATAACATACTAATCATGGCTATATGATCTTACATACAAGGAAAGGAAACATAGAAACATTAGAGATGTAAACAATAGTAAGACATAGCAACATGTAAGACATACGGCTATTCCGAGATCAGGGTGCGCCAATGGCATCGTGCATCGTTATGTCAATCTTACTCTGTATTTATCGCATTCTGTTGACATTTATCAAACTTGTTATACTAGTACAGTTATTTTCCAGACAATCAGGAAGAGATTTGGTGTTAAGATGTTTAAAACTTATGCTATGGCCAATTTAAGCCCAGAAATTGGCATAAAATCTACGTTATGCTGTTGCACTTTAAAACTGCCAGTTTTTGAAATATGCTTTTAAGTAATTTGGGAACAAAAAAATTGAATGAAAAGATTTGCAATATGTTCAGACATGCTCAGTCTGATATGTTTTGCAAAAAACCTGATGATGATTGGAAATTTCTCTTTTCTAGAGCGCATTTATCAATATGTTGTACACGTTATGTAAAATTCATAAATTAACACATTGCAATTAACTTATCTCCCTGTACTAAAAAGGATGATGATAGAACTGGCCATTTTGCATGTTATGCAAGGTACATCCATATATGACACAAAACATGTGTTTTTATGTTGTTTGTCCTTTGGGTTAATATGGCTGATGGCTTACAGTTACCTGTCTTTTTTGTCCGAGAAAATGTGTAGTGTCCGTTGCTCGGTAATAACTTAAAATAGAAAAGCTGTGGGTGCATATGATTTCAGGTGTTGAAACAGCTGAAGATGCTGACTTAAAACACAGTAGCTATTTCAGTCTATTACTGTAATTATATGAAATAATGTCAAAAAACCTCAAGGGTGTAGTGTCCGTTGCCATGTAGTGTCCGTTGCCAAGTATACCATATAGGTACATTAATTACATTTTGTTGCAATTTTGAAGTAATTTTGTCATTTATGTTATTTCTGTAGCATTTTGGCAACCCCTAAATGACATGTCTTGCAAGATTTGGTGTTCTTGTCATGTACTTGAGCGGCCAGATGTGGTCGGCAACGGACACTACAGCTTAGCTGTAGTGTCCGTTGCCGGCCACATCTGAAATGAATGGGCTAAGTTTGGATAGAGCACAACTTTTGAACTGAACGTCTCTATCCAAAAATTTAAAAAGTGCAATGTATGGCAACACCTCTAGTGCGATTTTCTGCACTGAAAGTAGAAAAATATAAAACTTGAAAAATTGGCCCAAGTGCAACCCTTTGGCGCACCCTGATCTCGGAATAGCCGATAGCAAGCAGAGTTGAGGCGGGGGGACCTACTTTGTCAACCTTAGGGGCCAAGGCAAGAATGTGTCTGCCTAGCATCTCCCCTGCCATGTGGAACAAAGCCAAACATAGGGGGTCCTGGAAATCCTGAGCTCCTACAGGTGAAAGGTTACAGCAGGTCATGAGTGTAAAGGACAGAGGTCAAAGATAGTAGGACAGAGGTCAAGGGTTAGTCTCATTGTGGTCATTCATTTTGACCTAATCAATAATGGAGCACTGACACACAGAAATGTTATCTCCTTGCTGATGACACAGATCTGATAGAGGTCAGAGGTGACAGGTCGGATGTGAAAGGTTAGAGTTGACAGGGGTTGGTGAGTGTCACTGATTACCGTTGTTGTACCTTGTCAATTTTTGAAGAGAGGGCACAGATGTGCTTGCCTAACGCCTCTCCAGCCTGAGCGAAAATTATTTGGCACAGTTTGTCTCCTTTCTCGTTGGCACCTGTTGGTTGAAATGTACATGTCTGATGATCACATCATTTACATACTGGTAGCCTCATAAAACATGTCAGGCATAGGATGATTTAACAACAGAAAAAAAGGATTAAAGGAATCTGTAGTGCTCCAATAGCAGGGTAATTCTATGTAAAACTCAACTGTCATTGTGTATCCATACATTTGATATTTACAGTACAGACATTAGTATACATATCTAATACTTAACAATGATGTTCTCTGTTCAGATAGAATGAAGATTTTTAGCACAAAGACTTTTGAAGATACAACTTGCAGAAAGCCTTAAGACAGTCTCACCTTGAGCCACCAGCTTACAGAAGCCGGCAAACTTGGACTTGTCAAAGTTGCGATACAGGTGGTCCAACAAACCTATACGGTCATTCACCTGGGGGTAGATTACAATTGTTGTGGAGTTATTTATCATATGCAATATTCTGATTCACAAAGACATGTTGAAGACTAGTTCAGAAGGTGAAGTTTAAGTGCATGCATATGCAAACATTTTGAATGGACAATAGTTTTATCCTTAAACAAGAAATTGGAGTTTTCAGACTTCCAGTTCCCTCCATTTCCTGTGTCTAACCTTTTGACCTCCTGTTATTCTTACTCCTGTCAATATCCCCCCCACACACACACACACACTGTAAATCTACTCTATCCCTAAAGATAGACACACAAACCCACAACTCAGCCAACTAAAATAATACTTCCAGTAGTTCCCGATAAGCAATTAGCGTAATATGCTAAGCAGCCTTGTATTCCAAAAAACTACATATCATGTATAATGAGTTTCAAAACTTCTGTAAGCAATCTAACATTTAAATGCCAAGTATTGTGATCTAACAGAAGCATTGGTATCCACTAAATCACAGCATGTTACTTACCTTGAAGTACTCAAACATGGCCAGTTTGAGGTAACTTGTGTCAGACGGGGGTTCCTGGAAGTTATCGTCATTGTCAAACACATACTTGACTGCCTTCTGAGCTATCCAATAGGCTGCAGGAAACATGACACATAATGTCATGTAAAAAATCACTATTATTATAATCAGACAGCAGATTTCCACCTAGCGGCAAAGCATATACATGTATTTACCAAGTTATCATGAACAAGAAATCAAAGATCCATGAAGTATTTGAGTTGTTGCAAATTTTTTGTTTTATTCATTATTGCAAATTTCCCTCCTCAATTTCTGTCACTTTACTTTCTACAGTAACTACAGATTCACAAAACAAACACACAAACAGAGCTACTGAAAACAAAACCTCTGTTTACACGGAGATAAAAAATAAATGTCAAATAAAATGGTGTTTCTAGTATACTTGTACCAATAATTACCTCCCCCCTCGTCCCCCATCATGTGTCCCCAGCCTCCACAGCCGTAAGTCTCGCCGTCTGGGTTGATGAGTTGACAGTTGGACCCGGTCCCTGCGATCAGCACCATACCACCTGCAGACCGTACAGTACATGTCATGTGGTACAGTTATCAGGGCTCAAAATTCTTAGGTGCAGGTAGGCAGTATTTCAAGCCTTGGTCATTAATGATTAACTTGTACTGTGTGCGCTGTCACTTGTCATTGTTACTCTTACTAGCATTCATCAAACAGCAAAAAATGAGAGATTTCAGACTTCCAGGTGCACATATATTTGGGCTTCTGTTACCTACAGGTTCCTGTGTCTGACCTTTTAACCTGTCATTCTGCCTGGTAATCTTCCCCATCCTACTTGCTGTCAACCTACTCTCAAGTTCACCCTATTTTCTGTGTCTGACCTTTTAACCTATCATTCTGCCTGGTAATCTTCCCCCAACCTACTTGCTGTCAACGTACTCTCAAGTTCACCCTATTTTCTGTGTCTGACGTTTTGACCTGTCATTCTGTCAAACTACTCTGGGCAAACAAAAACACAAACACACAGTTCAGCCACCCAAAAGAATACCTCCGTACATGGAAGTGAATAACATAACTACCAGTATAGTATAAAAAAAACATACCAGACTCGCAGACAGTGGCGATGGCCCCAAACGTGTCTGTACACATCTTGTAGTTCTCGCTGACGTTGGGAAACTTGGTTTTCATGCCGTCAATCACCTGTTTCTGCCCCTCCTCCTTCTCTCCTCCACTCAGAGACAGGCCCTGGGAACAGAGCAGAGTGTTCATAAATTGATGTGGACATCTTACTTCAAAGCTGGACTCACTGTCTCATGAAGGAACATTATATTCAACTCTTTGTCTATTTCTAGTCTACATTATTATACTGCCCAAATATCAGTCTCAAAATCCTTGCATGTACAGCAACATCTTCTTCCTCCAGACTGCAAAATTAAGAGACTCTTCCTTATCAGTGTTTTCCTCCTGAACACAACTCACAAGCCTTTAAAATCTCCAAAATCTCACACTTGCTGGGGTAGCAAAGTGATAATCTTGTAATTACGAAATCTGTATCTGTATCTGTATCTGTATAGCCGGTATAACCGCCCTTCGGCGTAACACCAACTTTTAAGACGCTCCTGGCAACTACACATTTATGAATCTCACCAGAGCCTTAAGAGGCTTGTCCTCAGGGATGCCTGCTTGTTTCTTGGCATCCACCACCATGTCATTGATGGTTGTCACACACTGGTCCACACCTATTAGCTGACATACAGAGACAGACAATTAGCAACTGTCCTCATGGAATTAGAAACACATCTGATCATGCAGTACAAACAAGACATCAATAATATCATACTGTTATGTAACATTTTTTTGTGAATTTTGCCTTATTCATCATTGGGAATTTTTCTCTGATTCTGCTTAAGCCGTAAGGTGACAAACATATCTCAGGAAATGAGATAACCTTTTCTGGGACCTTTGAACTAACTTCCTGTCAATGTGCCTGGCATGTTTAGCATGTTCAGGGTTATACAAAAGATTTGATGCTGGTTATGTGTTATGGATAGGGGTTGGTATGAGCTGTTTCTATGTCCTTTAGGCTCTAACTAAAAATATTCCATTATATTATTGTCAGACCCCATAGGTGACTTACCCAGTGGTTGGTGCTTGGTCCTTCACTCCATGCCATGATCTCACCCTCAGAGGACATGATCACCATCTTAGAGTGGGTGGCACCACTATAGTGATGATTCAAGTTAGAATATATCATTTTCTGTTAACAGGTTATGACCACCCACAGTCTTGTGATTTATGATTTATGCATTTCTCACTTTTGCTCAATATAAGCCGGTACATACTACAAACTGCACATGTGCACATGTGCAGTTTGATGCATTGTTCGTAATTTATCAAAGTTGAAGGCCACTGAGACAGAAACAAATGCATAACACATGACATGGTCTAGACAAAAACAAGCTTACACAAGCTTTAAGTCAGAGGCCTTCTGCTTTGACCTTGTGCATGCAATGCTGAAGTGCACTTGTTTTATTTTGGTCTTGGTAATTTCAAAGTAGTGCATATTTGTCTATTTGGAAACCAAGTTGTTTACTGGGCACCTGCAGTGTGAGTGGATCTAATAAATCATTAATGGAACAAAGAAATTCGAGAAGGCATTCAAACTGAAGTGGCAGTAGGTTCTGCATGCCTTTTTGTGAGGCAAACAGCAAGCTTTTTTAGTCTAACTTTATTCATGGCTGTTCAACGTTAAGCGATGTTATATCATGAAATGTAACTGGTTGCCTTAACTATCTAGCATATTATTTCTTACATCCTGAATTCACAGTAATATGCATTATCAACTAATAGGTATTTGTGGAACGCCAGATTGCACCAAACTTACAGTTAAATTGGAATATGCGTCAATTAACCATTTGCCAACGCTACAAAAGCACTGTGTAAGTTGCCATGATCCCCCCATGCAGCCCCTCACCTTAAGACAAGGGTCACGCCTCCTTTCCTTTCCAAATCTCAAAATGTACTCTTATTACATTACACAATATCAATCGAAATAGAGACTCAGCAGAATTATCAATGAAAAGCTATGGTCCAACCATTATTATTATTACCTACAATTGAACCCGGGTCCTTTTGGCGATCAGAAAAAGGAGAAAATGAGGAAAACTCACCCTTCAATACCGCCGAAATATTCTACTTCCGCCATGTTGTCAGATCACCTGCTCCAATCTTAGGGATCTACCACTAGCTGACCGAGGCTGACATTGGACGTAAATGGCCAAAAAATGTATGCGTCTCACAAATCTACTGACCATGTAAAATTTACAGACAGTTATAGTAAACATACAACTCTTTAAAAGGATACACTGAAGAGATATCAAGGAAAATTGAAGATGTGTCCTCGAAAATATAGTGGTCTGTCCCTTAGGTCAAAGGGCAAACAAAGATGGCGACGGAGGGATGAATTTTTCGTTGTCTTTCATTTTCGCACAACTCTAACCTCCAAAATGGACCGTTTTGTGTGGACAAACGGGCTGTTAGAGCCGTATGAGGACCTGAAGGCTCAGCAGCACGGGATAAAGATCTACGACGGCGAAGACAAGACGCCGTTTGAGTACGGGACGCTGATTTTGACCAGTCATCGCCTGATCTGGCGCGACCATAAGCGGTCCGACTGTGTCCTGGCCCTCCCCCTGTCTCAGATTGTGTTTCTGGAGGAGACGGAGTCAGGGCTGGGGAAGAGCGCGAAGATCGTGGTACATCTGAGCCCCGCTCCGCCTAACAGACCTCCGGGGCCGGTGGCATCTAGTCAGAATTCCTACATCAGGTGGGTTCCAGGCCTGGTGGGTTCATTTCTCAACCAAATTTGGCTAACTGTGGTAACCATTCTCCACTGGCAGCTCAGTAATACCCCATTTTGGGGTTGTTCGAGGGTAAACAAGAATTAAGAAAAAGAGTTAATAATATACATTGTGTATCCAGGTTGTCCTTCAAAGATGCTGGTGAGACTGAGTTCCATCGCAGGTTTATTGAGGAGCTCGCCCGCCGGTCCTGGGAAATGACACAGCCGCACCCAGCACAACAACAGCAGGCTGAACAGGCTGGGCCAACTGGGGCCAGGAGAGCAGGTGTGTGGGTCAGAGGGCAGATGTTTGTGGGGCAGGTGTGTGTGGGTCAGGACAGGTGTGTGTGTGTCAGGACAGGTGTGTGTGGGTCAGAGGGCAGGTGTGTGTGGGTCAGAGGGTAGGTGTGTGTGGGTCAGAGGGCAGGTGTGTGTATGGGTCAGGGGGCAGTGCGTGTGGGTTAGAGGGCAGGTGTGTGTGGGTCAGAGGACAGGTGTGTGTTGTCAGAGGGCAGGTGTGTGTGGGTCAGAGGGCAGGTGTGTGTGGGTCAGAGGGCAGGTGTGTATAGGTCAGAGGGCAGATGTGTATGGGTCAAAGTGCATGTTTTTTGGTCAGAGGGCAGATGTGTATGGGTCAGAGGGCAGGTATTTTTGGGTCAGAGGGCAGGTTTGTATGGGTCAGAGGGCAAGTTTAGCTGCATCATGTTCAGTGTGAACATTATACATAGCTCTGTTTTTTGGTCAACAGGAATTGTTGGCATAGAGCGAAAGCTGGAACAGAAGAGAAAAGAGACTGACCAAACCATCAGTGTGGCCTTCGAGGACCTGAGTAACCTGATGGAGAAGGCCAAGGACATGGTCAGCCTGTCTAAGACCATCGCTCAGAAGATCCAGGATAAACAAGGAGCTATCTCAGAGGATGAGACTGTTCAGTTCAAGTCATATCTACTCAGCTTAGGTACATTTCTCAACAATTTGGTACCATACATTAATGATTAAACAGTATTGCATCTAGTTTTTCTTCTTCTTCCATCAACTGCTAGATGCAGGTGGCTGTGAGTTTCTTCCAGTCCATTCTGTTTCCAGCAAGGTTGGCAATCTACTTTGGTTGAAGGTGTTGTATAGCATTGCTCAGAAAACTGTGTGTATATATACCTGAATGCACCTAGAATTGGACCAGTGTACTGTGCTTGATTTTTGACTGTGGGTGCACCTAGATATCTGTGAAGGTTTAGTGTCCTGTAATGTACTCTAGTATACTGCATAGATTTTGACATTAAGTGTCAGAAAAGATCATATATGTATGTGTGTGTATAACATTTACTGTGTTTTTTTTTAGAACTTCAAAGTAATACAAGCTGATTCAAGCTCTGAAGACAATAACACAATACAAGCTCTGTCTAAATTCGAATAGAGAGGAACTTAAAAAGTATTGGGAGTTATGATAATTTGAACATTGTATGAAAATTTGTACACTATTTTGATTATAGGTACTGTAAAAGGTAGGGAAACTGTATGAAGATCTGTATCCTTTTTTATGTAAAACAATATAATATAATGCAAATAAAATATTCATCAAGTTATATCACATTTATCAATAAATATTTAAAATATTTATCATCCCCTGCTGCACAGGTATCCCCAACCCAGTGACCAGGGAGACACATGGGTCAGGTACCAACTACCACATGCAGCTCGCCAAGGAGCTGGCACAGGTACTGCAGCAGCCGCTGGAGGAGTGTGGGGGCATGATGTCACTGGCTGACGTGTACTGTCGTGTCAACAGGGCCAGGGGGATGGAGGTCAGCAGATGTGTCGTTCAATTTTCTTAACCATTGCCTTGTTCTCTTAATCTGTAACCAACTCAAATTTGATACCAAAAGGGACCTTCAGTGGGGAAAGACGTTAGAATGGAAGAAAACGTGTTTTGTTACCTGATGGTACATTTGTACTTTTTTCATTGGTATGGTATTTAGTTATGTAGACTGGTTATGATTTGCTGAGTTATTACATTCAACTGCAATTGAGATACAGTAGGTCTAAAGAAAAGACACAGGAAATGGGGTGAACTTGAATGTCCCAAAAACATAAAATACATGTACTTCTTGGAAGTCCAAAATCTCTACTTTGTTGTTCTTGATGAAAGTCTAGAATCTGTATAACTCTATATGATTGTAACAAGTATTGACGTCTGTTTTACAGCTCCTATCCCCTGATGACCTCCTGAATGCCTGTAAGCTGCTGGAGGCCCTGAAGCTGCCCATGCGTCTGCGGGAGTTTGACTCCGGCGTCGTTGTGGTCCAGCTCGTGTCCCACTCGGAGGAAGAGGTCGTCCGCGAGACTTCCCGTCTGGTGGAGGAGTCCGGGTCTCTGACGGCGGAGGAGCTGTCCAGAGTCGCGAGCTTCTCTGTGATGTTAGCGAGAGAAAGACTGCTGACCACGGAGAAGAAAGGCCTGCTATGCAGAGATGACACGGTGGAGGGTCTGCGTTTCTACCCTAATCTTTTCAGTACAAAACCAGTCATGGAACCCTAGCCCATAGTAATGTGATTTTAAGAGTGAACTCAAATACACCGTAAATTTGGTCCTTAGATTTCATCAAATAGAAAGTTGTTTGTGTATGTTATGAAAAGTGAGCTAAATTATTGTCAGCTCTGACATTGTGAAGGAAAGTACACCAAGATTGTATGGCCATAGATAAAATTATAATTTATAGTGTAGACTGTGAATTTCACACACACTGCTGTATATTGGTATATATCCTATTGGCTTTTGAAATGAGATGCCTCCGGGCTATCCTGAATGTCTCATGGAGAGACCACATCAGAAATGAGGAAATCCGAGCCATGCTGGGAATGGAAAATACCATAATTGACGACATTCGTAAAAGAAGGCTGAGGTGGTTTGGTCACGTTCAGAGGAGACCCCCAGACTCTTTGGTATATGGGGCCTACCATCAGGATTTCACAAACCCCAGACCTAGAGGTAGACCCCCTAAAAGATGGCGGGACCAGATAGTACAGGACACGGGGTGGTCCCTCAAGTACGCTGAACGAAAGGCTAAGGACCGTGATGCCTGGCCGGAAAAAATGAAGAGGAGCAAGGGGCCAGTTCTGGCCTAAGCAGGTAGGCAGGCTGTATATTTGTCTAGAAAAATAAAATTCCTTTTACATATGTTGTATGTAGTCATACCCATTGTGTTCATTTAACAACTGTCAGAAATAAACAAAATATCTTTTGATACCAAGGAGTAGGTTTCCAATGTGCTGGTGAATAACCAGAGTACATGTATAATTGTTACGCAAAAGTAAAGATACTTTTATGAAAATGATCACCTCTAACAATGAGATTCGTATTTGGGACATGGGTGAAATTTTGAACTGCTCTGTGATGTTAGAATAGACATTTAGAGACATACTAGTACATGGGAGGAAGTTATGCACTAAACATGAATTTGATATGTACATTGTACTTTGACTCAGAAAACAAACATTACTTCAAAGCATACAGCATGCAATGGTTGTGGTTTTTATACTACTGATATGTTGGGAGTTGAGGTAAATAATTTTTTTTTTTATATGTCATAGATTACGACAAGCTTGAAGCGAGTCCTTTTTGATTGCTTTATTGTAAAGTACAATACATGTAAACACATATACATACACATGTGACTGGACAAGGAAAATGGCAGGTCCTACATGTCTAATCAAAGATACATTGTACACTGATGACATAAACCTACACTATCGGCAGTATGAGTACTACAGCGGCCAATATCACTGCCTATGACAGGGATATTGAGACCTTTATTGTATGTTTCTATCAAATAGAAATGTTGGATGAATGTTGTAACATATCTATCTTTACTCACACATAACAAGAAGTAAAATACAACAACCAACATGTAGTTACTTCCAGGTACAGAAGTATTGTCTTGGGTGGCTAAGCTTTGTGTGTGTGTATCTGTTTGTCCAGTTAGAGTAGGTTGACAGTATGTGGGTGGGGGAAGATTGACAAGCAGAATGACAGGAGCTCAAAAGCCAAAGGTCAGACAAGAAGTGGAAGATTGCATGAGCACCCTTCAATACTTGTCGAAAGTCTGAAATCTCTGACTGTGACAACAGTTTGATACATTACAAAAGCATACTGTGCTACTGTCGTACTAACAGCTTGAGTGTTTATCATGAATTTGGCAAAAGTACACAAAAGACTTAAATTTGTAGAAGCCAATGTCAATGTTATTATAAAGGGGATTCATATATGTATAAAAGTGCCCTTATTAAATAACAGACATGTCATACTACAGGAAATGAAATACCCAGCATGTTATTAATCTGCAATTGACATTTTCCTCCCTAACATGGATGTGCACTTTATGTTTAGTAATCCCTGCAAATATGGTGTGTCTTACACCCATTTCCACTAGACCCTGTGACCACTGAGCCTGACAAATCGCTCAACGAATTTCATATATAAACTAATCTGTATATGTTTGTATGTCTTGTCCTTAAAATCATATACTAGTAGTGCGTCATATACCACTTATGAAATCAATGGTCATACAAATGCAGATTGGTAGCTCAGTTGTCACTCAGTCATCACCGTCTAGGGGAAAGGTGGGCTAAGCTAGTGAAGGCGTTCACGGAATTCTAGGTAAAACTATAGCTAGATACATCTTAAGATACATTGTATTTTTCGTATGTCTACAAATTTGCTTGATGATCAAACACAGTAGTATACATGCATTCACAACACAGTGATTAACAGGCTGTCTATCGTAGACTATCCAGGATCTAGATTACTACTGGTGAGAAACATTTTGAGCAAAAAAGTCTGGATGTTAAAGGCATCCAATGCAATTTCAGGGCGGCAAAACAAAAATGTTCTGCAGGATACTAGTATCTGTCTGATATTGACATTTACATTTCGTAGCACATTTCGTCCTCATTCCATACTTGAAGCGTTTGAAATAGCCCCCAAATGCTATGGGATAGGTATGGGATAGGTGATGATCAACTACATTAAAAGAATGATTAGTAAATTGACTTTGAAAATCCAGTTTTACTGCCCTAAAATTGCATTTTAAACCCGTGCATGAACACCCCTACAAACTAGATCACCATATAGTGTCCCTGACAACACATGTTGAGGAGAAGCTGCATGATGATGATATAGTATAATCAAAACGATCCTTAGTTATACACATGTCGCACAATCATTTCTTTCGTAGTAATTGGTAACACGATCTATCAATCAATCAACTTTGTGAAGCTAAACCATGAAAACTAAAAATCCTACGCTATTCTATGTAGTAATACCCCCGTCACATTGCGCGTAAATCGATCGGCCGACTAGTTGGCGAGCTCTAAACGACATTTACGGCCGAAGTACGCCCGATGTTCCGTCGAGCATCGCGCGAATTTTCGGGATCGCCGGCGATTTTTTGGAGTCGGCCGAAGCTCGCTGACACGCGAAACGTGTTCTTAACATCAGCGACTAGTCGCCGGCGATTTTTGAGGTCGCAGAGCTCGTTTCCAGCTTGCGCGTAGCTCGCCCGTAGCTCGCCACTGTGCGGCCGAGAGTCGACCGATATTCGGACGTACATCCCACGAGTCTCGGCCGTATTTCGTCTTTGAAAATCGGGCGACGGTCGCTGAATACGGTCGACCCTCGCGCGAGCTTCGCGAAATATTCGGGCGACCCTCTTCCGTACCTCGCCCGACTTGCGCAAGTTTTAAATCGTGCGTGCTTCGAGCGAGCTTCGAGCCAGTGTCGGACGAAGGTTCT
>NW_017804498.1:1467567-1484680 GCF_001625305.1 Branchiostoma belcheri
TCATGTGATAGATATTACTTACTAGTCGAAGTTTATATTGCATGGCTCTTTTTACCTCTGTCTACTTTGTTAACATTGAATGGCTAACTTATTTACCGGAAGATTCATACTATTTTAGACAGAAGTATACAGGAAAAGTTTTAGAACAATATATCTTATTAGCTTTGTTCAGGTACGCGTGTATAAAAAGATTTTGACAGAATGATAATCATTATGTTATTGTACATTTTGGTTGAGAATGGTCTAGAGATCGTGCGAGCATCGATAGACCGCCGACCGCAACTCGGGCGACGTACGCCCGTGTGTCGAGCGAGCTTCGGCCGACTCCTGTCTGGTTAAAAAGGTGGCCGTTGTGTTAACCAGACGGTAGTGTAAATTTGTGGCATTTGTGGTAGTATTTGAGTTGGATCCTTCACAGAATTCCTGTTTGTATTTCTATTTTATTCTGCCAGTCCGCTCCATTAAGTTGCTTAAAAAATATAACGACAAGTCAAACATTAAAATTGGTCAAACTATTCATTTTTGGTGGATACACGGGCTTGCTTCATCTGCGTGCCATGTCATAGGGACTTCATTATCATAGATGTATTGCCAAGCGATCGCCCGAGCCTCGCACAATGTGACCGCGACGATCTTCAAGCCAAAAATACGCGCGATCGTCGGTCGATCTCAAAATCGGCCGATCTTTCGGCGATTGACAAATACGGCCGAAGCTCGTCGACAATGTGACGGGGGTATAAGGAACGGGAACTACATTATGCTAACAAACACGCATGGAAGTGACTTTTGCAGACGTCTGTTACTATTCTAACCGCCCGCCTTTTTAGCTATAGTACTTCTCTCTAGTGGCTTTTCTGCATGCCCAAAAGACTGGGCCCTCATATATTCTATCCACGGATGACATAAGGCAATGGCTAGTTTAACTGCATATGCGCTGGGCCTCTGTTGATTGGATGGCCCCATTTGATATCGCCGCTCACTTTTGACCAATCAGCGCGCCTGTTCAAATTCCTAAAGAACATCCAAATGCCAGACGGGTAAAATATGTGCAGGGCAAGTCTTTGTTGGCAAGGAAGTGACTAAGAGAGCGTATACTAAAGCAAAGGTCTGGCATCTAGGCTAGCATGTGACTGTATGCCGGCAGTGCGATTATCAAACTACATGATTGCGCAGGAAGCTGTGTCTTTTCTCCTCCGACTGTGCCGAGCTCTTTTCTTGGCGTCTTTGTCCCACTTCTTCATGGCCTGCATCACCTCTTGTTGAACAGACAACTGCCTGTAAGGGAAACCAAACGTTGAAGAAACTGTGAGCTACAAATTCACTCATTCGTTTGAACTTGATGTTATATTGTTTTGGGCGGGTTTGTGTGTATGCTTGTCCAGCAGAGACAATTTGAGAGAGAGTGGGTACATATTTACTTGATTGAAGCCTGAAGATGACCCAGCACGTGCCGGGTAAGAGTAAATGGGTGTTATGTGGAGGAATTCAGGAGGTTGATTGTGTAATATCCGATAAAGTCATTACGTCACAGAATCCTTCGTCGTTCAAATACATTGAAGAAAACTAAAAAGCACCTCCGATTTCTTGTGCAGTTCCCTTGATTTTGAAACAAAAGATTTCTTAAATCCTTTGTTTCAAAGTGGAAGATGACTAGTGTTTCATATTGGAGACTTAAAAGTCCAACGCTCTAGAGATAAAGTCTCCAAGATGAAACGCTATTCATCCTCCACCATGGTTTTACATGTATATTTTAGAGAAAGTTAAGTGGGGTGTTTGGTTTTCGTACCTGTGTATGCAGTCTGGAGCTCTGTAGACGATGACGTATGAAGGGTAGGACTGGTACTGGTCCCACGTGACGAACACGTGCGGGTTGTGTGCCTGGTCTATGGCGGAGTCGCCGTGTGTGAGATGGTGGCCCCGCAGGATGACGGGAAGGCCCGGCTTGAGCGGCCTGGGTTCACCCACCGTCCAGTACCCCAACATGACGTGTGACAGGATCATGTACCTGGGGCAGGGACGGAAGTACTATTATGTACTGAGGTGTTGTCGCGGCAAAGTTGATTTCATTCCAGTTTGTACTTATGAAAAAGAAATACAACACTGAACTAATCTTTAGGAACAGTAAATCTTGAAGTGGCTATATTCACAATTTTCCTAGTGTCCTAGTTCTCCACCGCAAATAATTCATGTTACAGCAAATACACGTATGCAGCATTTCCTATGACACACTGTTTTACTTTTGCAACACAGAATTTTTTTATCGCGAATATAACACCGAGAAAGTTCACCTCTTCCCCCCCTTTCCACAAAATAAAACCACGCTACTGTAAAGTAATTTATGGCTTTCAGTTTTCAATATAGCCAATTAAAGACAACAATCTGATAAAAACAGAAGGCACCTTTTTGTAATTTAGAAAAAAATCCATTTCCACTCTTATTACTAGTACATCTGCCTGGACGTTACTTCACATTCTTGTGTAAAATATATCTGTGGTACCTGAGCCCATCTGCGTCTTCCTCGGTGTAACAGTGGCTCCTGATGGCTGTCCAGGCGAAGTACGCGCCCTTCCCGTACGGGATGACGCTGGACTTACAGATGCCGTCCACACAGTCCGGCGTCGTGCCGTGGAACGCCTGCACCTCGTTGATACATTCAGGCGACAAGCGTTCTGACAGGGCGGCCTTTTTACTGTGGATGTGCAAAATATGTACGATAAGAAACTCCAAGAGATTCCAAACCTCCTGGAAATATTTCGAGTTTTGCGAATTTTAATGGCACACGTATGGTCCGCCGTATACTTTCAAGGGGCCTAGGTAAGTTAGAAACCTTGTAACAAGCCCAAGTGGATGAATTGCCAGTGTGGAGCCATCACTTCCTCTCAGCCTGCCAGACAACGTAACACTCCCTTCCAACTTGACATTAACATCAATCCGTGGAAACCAAATCCCTCATTTTGCTACTCAGTTGTATTTATGATCAAATGCCTACGAAAAGAAATGACCACGCAGACAACACCTTTGTAGATGTTTACACGTGAAGAAATTAAACTTCACCCACCTTTGATATCTGGCTAGGAGATTCGGGTTCTCCACCTTTTCGATTCTCTGCATCACGGCCCCCTCCGAGGCCATGGAGGCCATGAACATGGACTCTACCGTCTTGTACTCGTCGGCGGTAGGCTGCAGTGAGACCCGCACGTACGGCTGGGT
The DNA here is from genome assembly GCF_001625305.1 of Branchiostoma belcheri. NCBI lineage: Eukaryota > Metazoa > Chordata > Leptocardii > Amphioxiformes > Branchiostomatidae > Branchiostoma > Branchiostoma belcheri. The sequence continues at coordinate 1,470,778 of NW_017804498.1, forward strand.
GGAGCCCGGCACCACCAGGTCAGGAGACCACTGCCACGAGTCCAGACAGCGGCAGGACGACGACGTCACGTCACCGGTCCTCTGAAGCACCATCTCTGCCGGTCCAGTCAAACCTGCACGGTTAATCATTGTAGGACGTCAGTACAGTATGTGGCACAATATTAAACCTCCAGGAAGATACACACATGTAAAGTGTACAATGATGCGTGCCATCAAAGATCCCTCTATAAACATAAATCGTGCGAACGTCGCACGATCGCCAACCGATGGCATGTCGTAGAAAAGCCGTGCATGCGTATCCTGCAAATTCAATGTGTTATTATCAAAAGGCTGAGGATTCTTGACGTAGTTTGGTTCTGTCACTGCCTGCTTGGGAATTCTACGACATCAGAATTGTACTTCAACTTACGACGAATGTGACCGCTCCCCAAACAAATTAGAAGTGGAATGGTGAGAACAGCGCAATAGAGAGACGTTAAAATTTTACCAATATAAAATATCTCCTGTAATTTCCCGCTCGCTATTGGGTCGTTTTTGTATGTTAATTTCTTTGTTTTATGCATTCTACTTTCACTTGTTGCAACTTGTTTACAGACATGGTAACAATAGAATAAAGAGCCTTTTTTACACAACCAAGTGTTGTTTTTTTCAGCCGACGTTTCGGTGACCGCCCGTCACCTTCCCAGGTGTTGCTCAAACACAAAGATCGCATCCATAACAGCGACACCTGTGCTGCAGTGCAATGTGAACCAGTCAGAATTACCCTGAGAAAGGTGACAGACGGTCACCGATACGTCGGCTGAATACTGAAACACTTGGTTGCGCAAAAAGAGTCAGTCTCTTTATTCAGTGACTGAGCTCATGATACCAACCTGATGAAACTATTCACGGGATAACAATAGACTACAAATACCGTTGTTCGCGGTTATGGTCAAAACACGTTTTACAAAAACCAGTCATGTGTTGCTAGTGAAGTCTGACATATTCTCTCTATTGGGCCAACCTCCATTATAATACATGGTTCAATGTATGTCTTAGGGCAATGCATTGCCACAGCCTGAGTGCATGCCATGTATGTGATGAGAATATTTCGTCACTGGATTGGATTTCAACTGATACATATGTGTGTATGCCGGCGAAAAAGCTCCAATTAATTAATTGAATATAAACTTTCTTAATGCAGTTTTCATGTACGATAATAAGAGCTTTGTTAGCATCCTTGCATTGTTGGTAGGATTTGTGATTATATACAGTTGCAATTTCCATTGACACATTTGAAACAATAAAGTTACTGTTATCACAAGCTTCATCTCTTGCCCACGTCAAGATCAGGCCCTGACATTCTGAATTTCTGCTCCGTGGAACGCACGTCATGTCACTGACGTCTGTTCACACAGAACCTGCGTACACGCCTTTGTTCAGCTCTAATCAAGCCTAAATCATGCGGACAAAAATAAAGTGAAGGCTACTCAGCAAGATTTTACTTGTAGTCGATTAGGCAACATGCTCCGGGCGCCGATGGGCCGCCATGTTGGATGGACCTGGGTGCACATCCCTTCCCAGAAGTCACCGGGAAACATTTTGCAAACAGACGTTCCAGATTGTACGACTGACATTTCTAGTCACTGATGGTATCTGAGACGCCTGATTCCTCAGAAAATTTATCCAGTTGGTTGATTTGTTATATTAGTAAATTACTTGAAACCTTCATCGGACTATTTTCCAATCAACGATTAAAAGTGCCAACATCGTTCGTTCACAGTCTGTCTGTAGCCACGAATAATATTATTTCAAAACGCCTTTCATTATTTGTTCAATTTTATGTTATCTACTTTATCTTGAATTGATCTTAGGAATTTAGACATTTCTTCCAGGTCTAAATAGCTTGTACGCCGATTGGTAATACGTTTACAGGTAAATGCAAATGCAAAGGCTACGTTCTATAGTGTGTTGTTGATCCACGTTGGAAGGCACAGCCAATCCTTCTCCTTTCAATACTTTTACCTCCTCAGTCACCCGTTTATTACACTTGGGTGGAGTGAGTCATGTAAAGTGCTTTTTGAAGGACACAACGTCTACATTCGACGTCACGATGGCAAAGTTTTGCCTTCATGGTAGCCAAATTGTTCCCCCGAAATCCTTCAGCGTTTTGTGCAGAAGGTAGCAGAGTTGGAACTTACATGGCACCCCTGACATGACAGACAATAGGTTCTCTCACCTATGACAAACCCTAACCTTCAGGCGACATGGATCACAGACCGGCGGCCAGGGTCATCCCGGGACAGTGTCTGGTACCCGGGTCTCGTCACACGGCAGGAAAATCGATGGACCTCAAACTTACATTTTCGGCAGCAATACCTCCTGTATTCTCTCGATCATCGCACAGTGTTCGTCAATCACCAAGCCCCTCCAATTTGGCAGGGTAGATTTGTTAAAGGCTCCTAAAGCAATTTCAGGGCAATAAAGCTGGAATTTTCTAAGTAGTTAAGTTGAACTTACCCTATATCCTAGCATACTGATGTCTCTGAGGCAACAATGCGATTTTGCTGATGGAAAACGGTTGCAATTGCTTGTTTCCTATCGTATCCTGGTTCTAGGTATTTATTTGATTTATGTATTTATATGTTGCATCAGCCGAGAGCGTCAAGGGTTCAAACACTACAAGAAATGATGACGAAAACGTGCTGAGAAATAGAAGTATCAAAATGTCAATATCAGACAGATTTCCTCATCCAGAATATTTTTTGCCGCCCTGAAATTGCTTTGGATGCCTTTAAACTCAGCTTTTGTCTTCACAGAGTGAGACAAATGATTGCATTCGGTTTGCATTTTAAAATTGCAAAATTCCTCTTTGATATATGGTTGGACGATGACATTTGCAGGCAACGCACGACCTATTGTTGCCTAGACTGAATCATATTTGTCTGCCAATGCCAATCAGTCTGAATACACCGGTCCTCAGGGAGTAAGGGCCACATAATGGCACGTCTCTCTGTCTCTGAAATGCTATTCCGTGATCACGGATAGGGCATGGATGAAAGTCAACGGTGAAAAATTGTCTAACAGACAATGAATGAAAGGTTATAATTTGTAACAGGCGAGGGATCCTATTGTGTCTCATGTCGGGTTTCCACTCTTTGGTATATAACAAAGACGGCAGGTAACATCTGCAAGACGGGAACAAATGATGTTATACGGGTAGAGCCAGCTGGTCCTAAAACACAAGGGATGTTTGTCAAGGCCGTACTGACAAACTTCTGAAAAAAGTGGGCGGAAGAATAAATTACATGAAAACTTAAGTGTGACAGTTTGGGGCTGCAAATTTTTGTATGAATGAACGAAGACCTTAATGGTACACAATGTACTTTCCTATTGGATTAACTACGGTTCAGAAGAAAATAGTAGTTAATATATACATCATTGAGTATAAATTGTCAAGCTTGTATGAGTACTATATAGGCTAGTAAATGAATATTCGGCTTCTTCTTGCTTCTTTCTGATGGCAGAACAGATTAATGTTCAAAACTAAATTGTCTAGATCCTTTAGAACTGTGAGTTCTGTGTTGCTTAGGGGAACAAAGATAGTACCAGTCTAATCGAAGTGTACAGTGAGTGATTGTGTTGCTCATACGCTCTGTTGGCCTACGATAAGGTTAGTGCCCTTGCTTCTCGGGTCTACCCCCACACTGGGGGTCCCTGTCCTGCCGTGACCGGCCCTGACCCTGACTCTGAGGGCTACATAAATAAAGGACCTTTCACTGTGAACAACGCAGCTTCAGGATTTACCAAACAAGCTGTGGTATTCTAATATACACATAAATCAGGTATGAAAACATTTGACCTTCATGTCTTATCACTAGATGGCCTCATGGAGACTCGTAAGAGTTTGGACATTTGGGCTAAGTGCGTGTATGCTTTGGCTAAGCAAGATGCATGCGATATATTTATATTGTCTGTTTGAACCATTCACTATTCATGAGAAGCTCAACGCGGCCTACAGCTTTTCATTGAGGTCATGAGGGAAGAGGAAAGGGTCAGACATAATACATGTATAAAGCTTTCATCATTTAAAGTCCTTTGTACAAATTTAACCACTAAGCAAATGGATAGTATTATATTTTCTAAGGACTCAGACGATTCAGACACCATCCGCTACATTTCATCAGTGACTGAGAATGAGTCTGAAGTCTAGTATAAACTGTAGGCAAATGTGTTAACGTTATCCATACGCTGGCTCTCTTACTGACTTGTTTTTCAGGGGAAACATATAACGTTAACATATGACTATATGTTTACAAGTGCAGCACATATAATTCTTATTCCTACTCCCTGTGGCAAGAAACGAGGAAGCGTCAGACCACAAGACACGCCTCATCATTTTGATAAACAACATATTGCATCAGCCCGAGGCGTCACGGGTTCAAAGTTCTACAGTCTGTTCAGACTGACGCCAGCTAAATTTCATTCGGGCGAATTCCCATTGTCATTGCCACCGAGGTATTGTCTGTGGGCATTCTAGACTTGGTCTAATTGAAGGAAAAAATGATCATGTTCATCTTTGTGATAGCTACGTAATTACATCGTGCACAATGTCGCCTGGAAGATTTCAAGAAAACAATTGCCACACAGGAATGGAGACGGAAGTAGGGTCTAAGGATATCTTGATTGTCTGAAACGTAGATCCCTGACGATGACCCTGAGTCGTCATTCATGTTGGTGCGATAACATCTGTGATGCGACGGTAGGTTAGCAGCTGGCACTCGCCAGTTTGTCTACGGTATGCTTTATACTCAATTCATGTTTTGCCGATATCCACGGTTATGGGAAAGCGTGTAGATGTAGGCTCATTTGACATGTTAAGTCGGTAGTGGCCGTGGCAGTTCCTGTGCGTAATATGAAATAAGTCAGGAAATTGGATAAATTATCTGAGGAGTCAGACGTTTCAGATAACATCCTCTATTTTTTTATCAGTGACTGAGCTGACTCCTTGGAGAATTTATCCAGTTGCTTGATTTTGTTTGACGCGATATTCTAGCTACCTGGATATTCATCGACTACGGACACTCCATCTGTAACAGATTAGTTTCGTAAGATTTTATAGCTTATAGCTTTTAAGATTTTATTGCCCTTAGGAGAAGAATTCAAACTTGCTTATGAGCCAAAAATCGTAGCTACGTCCTTCTGCCTGTGACATTGGGCACCGCCTGTGACAGTCGATATTACCAGTCAGGCAACAGAAACGAACCAACAAGTTGTGTACATGAGGAGTAGGAGCGACCAATATCTAGAAAGGGAGGCTGGTTTAGATGTGTTGCAAGATCTGTTGATAATTCTACATTAATTGTTATACGCATGATACATTATTTCCGAACTTGCACAAATACGCCATCGTAATGCCATCACTTACATCGCGTGACGATTGCTTGAGCTTGCCTCGAAGAGATTACCACTGATCATGAACCGCGTCGCCAATATGGCTCATGCTCATTGTTAAAATGTTATCCTGCTTTGCATGCCGCACTCAGATAATCCTACAATATTAATGCCAGAGCACAAACTAGTGTGAGTACCAGTACTTCTACCGGCACAGTACCGCGAAGATCATTTAGGTACAGGTCCAAAAGAACATCAATTAATGCACTGGCGTACCAGAATGGATTAACACTCAAATATACATGTATAACTTTTTTTTACCTATACTTGATGGAAATTTGGCACTGGTAAAAGATTAAAACATCGTCTGCACATTGAACGCTTTCATTTTAGATCTTTTCGAAAGCATAGATTCTCTGTATGCTTGTTAGCTATTTAATCAATGACATGCTTCTTTCGCCAGTGATTGAAGGCCACAGGTTACTTTGACAAATAGTTACCGTTCAGGTCCAGGTCCGGAACTGTCCCTAAGCCTCTGTATCTGTACCAGATGTTACGTGTAGGTACTCAGCACTAATTTCTGAGCGTAAACCTGACAATAGAACACATGGTGCATGTAGCGACAATGTAAATTGTAAAACGAGACAGGCGAAGAGAAGTCGAATTTACTTTAAAAAGCAATATTGCTAGTGCTTGTGCTAGGTTGATCAGGCATACAATGTTAACGTTATGTATACATGAACTAATAATCACATTAATAGTTTAAGTGTTATTGTTGTATTCTTTTCCCTGTCTATTGATGACCTGTACTTAGCTTGTTAGAGCACAAACGTACAATAAAGGTCTTTCATTCATTCATTAACTAGTAATAATAATTTCCTTTGTACTTAACCCCATGTGCATGTATGTACAATAAAAGTCTACATTCATGATAAGACGAATTTTCTCTCTCCCCTCCCACACCGAATTTATTTTTGTAAACGTAACTTTTGTTAGGATACGCTGCCCAAGCATTACCTCCTCGGGGCATGTGCGTCTGACAGACTGGCTACATAAAGGGGTCTTTATATACCGTGATATGACATAAGTGTGTCACCTAGTTATACAGCACGACTTCTCAGAACCCTCCACTCTATACTTTTCCACTCTTCCACATACTATACTTTGAAGGTCAAATCTGGCATCAGGAACAACTCAAGGAACTCGATCGCGAGAATTTGATAGCCTAGGAGGATTAATTTGCACAATATACACGCTGATTCCTAAAAAAAATCATATCTACAAGAGGTGTCCACAGTTTATAAAGCAGATTTGGCTGCCGCTGTCAATCAATGCATTAAATGGACTTTGTATTACGTAGCCAAGAACCATATATAAAGCGCAGGTATTTTGATAAAATCAGATAACCTTGAGTAAAAAAAGTTGTAGAAGCATTATGAGAAAGTATTGGTTGTATATGTGACTAAAGCTACAGGTACTCTAAACAAAAGGACAGACGGTGCATATTCGGACACTTTGGAGCTAACATTACATATGCTATAACGAAAACAACAAAGACTCGTATCAAGAGCTTGACTGTCTAAGGAAACAAAGAAAAAAAGAACCGTACCTTGAACTTGACGGTCATCGTAAATGTAGCGTTACAGATATCATTTTGGTTGTAAACAAAACAGTACTGTGTACATGTCCGTCACTTAAACCCCTTTGTTATGTAAGCCACAAATAACTAGGTATACTGACCCGACCTTTATGACTGAGAGGCCATGGTGATTTTGTCATTAATTATTGGGGGTCAACGGTAACTATATCAACCTACAGTTGTGTTTACCTGCACAATCTATATGTGGTTTGTACCTAGTGAGTCTCTACCATGCTTCGGGAAGCGTCTAGGAAAGAGTAGAAATTGGCCAAATAGACAGATATAGGAGTATGCCGAAGGAGTTGGTCCGCTCAAAAGAGGCAAACTGTACTTTAGCGGACCAACTCCCCTGAAACGTTATCTGTCTAGATGGCCAATTTCTACTCTTCCCGAAGCCTGGTAGAGGCTAGTTTAGAGCTGACACAGCGGTTTACCCGTTGAATTCCCGGCGTTAACCTAGCCGATGTTTAACGTAAACAAAGAATACCGTCAGATAGATACCATATTGTTAATGTACATACGGTAGTTGATTGTTAGAAGTACAGTAAGTATAACGTTTACCTGTATGATACAAATGAGTAGTCCTGTGAATCAGTAGCCAGGTGGTTTCTTGACGTTGTAAGACGAAGTCGTGGCCTGTCTACCCGATCAGCTTCCTTGTTGTTGCATGTCGGCCTTGGTTGCCGGTGTGTGACGGGAGCTGGACTTGTATGTCCCGCGGCGACTGTGGTGACTCACCGGCCGTCTGACCTGCGCACAGACACAACCAACTTGTCATGCGGGTTTACCACTGGGACAGTTCACACGGCACGGCTATAGGGGGGCGCCGGCTACTCATTGTTCTCCTGGCTTCTTTCCCATCAAATTTACGAGATGCGTCTGACCCATTTCGACATGAATTATACAAACGTTTCTCCTGCCCAGGTACAGTTTGTTCACCTCATCCGGTACATGGATTGAATTTCAATAGATTGAGCTTGTTCGTTTGTCGGTTCTTAACTTTATTTTTTGAGGAACTAAATATAAAATGTTTTTAAATGGCTTAGTCCAAATACGTTATAATATTTTGTACGTTTCCTTTTTAATTTTCGAGCATGGGAATCCTAGAAATGATAAACATGTACATCAAGTTCAACATTGTCATTCACGGTAAGAAAGAGCGCCACCTACCGTGAGTGGTAAGACGTCCTTGACAGAGTATATAACAACTTTAAATTTATTGTAAGACAATTATACAAGGTACAATGCATATAAAAAAACTATTGATACAAAAAGGGTATAAAATAAAATTTAGCATTCTTATATCTATTCCTTACACATGAAATTTAAATTTATTGTACAAGGTACAATGCATATCAACAACTATTAAATTACAAAAAGGGTATAGAATAAAATTTAACATCCTTATATCTATTCCTTACACATGGACAATGCTGTCTTTGTTCTGGTTCTAAGGCCGGGCAGCAGCTGTTGGTGGTAGATTATTTCATCAGCTAGACCGATGATAAAGCCATCGCTAATATCACCTGGCGTACCGTCTGAAATATTAATAAAGCCCGAAGCTCTCTACACAAAGGGAGGGCTTGGTTCAGGTTTTCATTTGGCACCCAGGGGGAATATACTGTACAGGACAGGTGACCTAGTATCATTATGCAAATATTATGTAGGCTATATATGTAGTAGAATGTAGGCTATGTAGCAAAACGGGTAATACACTGTATAGACTTCAACAAAACCATCACTTCCCTTTTTATGAATATCCACTTAAATACTTTGATTATTTTATTTCTAATGCGGCTAGACGGATCTTCCCTTGCAAAACATATCAGTTTCTATCATAATTAGAAAGCGAGGAGAGTTTGAATTTATTTATTGTTAGTTAATTAATGTGTAATGTATTTATAAGCTTTGAACAGTTTTGCTGTGACCCGTACATTGCCTGTGGCAAAACATGCCAGAAAGGTCTCCATTTATTCAGCCATTCATTATGTACGTGTCAGGGCCATCTTGACAAAAAAAACTCCTTTTCTTGCACGCCTTATGTATCTTTAGTTTTCATTTTGGCATTAATGTCTAACATACATATCAAAGTCATTGCCCTTATTATAGCACTGAAATATAGTTATTTGAAATAGTCACCAAAATGTTTCCTAGCTTTATTCACCTTCCCAGCCTACAAGACACTGAATTTCTATTAACACCTCCCAATTCACATATATCACAAAACGTCGTGCATTTTCATAATCCTGCACACAGAAAATATATCAGAATTAGCATTAGCAGTATTATTTATGCTTCTTTTTACTGTTTACTATTATTCTTAGTCCTATGTCCTTGCAATTATCCCTCGGGCATGAATTTTCAATAAACTTCCGAATATAACATATACCATGCCTGCCATCTCAAACCCTACACTGTTTCTCACGCAGTTGTTATTTATCATCACAATGTACCAGTGAATAGAAAGGCCCAGGGTTACGACAGCGCAATGATGTCACCTTGGGCACTAACTAGAGCGCACACCGCGCCATCCGACCTTGGAACATCTGATTCAGCATTCAATTCTCATTCGGAATTCTTATAAGGAGAGGTGAATGACCTGCAGTACATCTGCCCAGGTTTATACTTCCCGACTTGCTGACGGAAATGTCAATCAGTAACTTGACTAAAGACATCAACACACATCCGTGGCTAATTTACCTGTTTCCGTCAGCATTTCTGTCGTTTAACTGGTACTAACAAAAATGGAGTACGAGCCGAATCCATATACTAGATTACTAAGCTTGTACCATATGTAGTATCATACCTATCATGTAAACATGCCTTTGTTGTGACATGTACTTAGCCCAATTGTGGATAAAAATGTACAAAGAAGTATCTGCAAAAAAACGCAGCTGACACCATTATTTGGATTGCAACGCCAAAGACGAACCATTGTTATGTCTTATTTCAGAAAACGTGTGTTCAAAGAATTATTGCAAGATAATGTAAAAAGGTAGAAAATATATAGTTTACTGATATTTCTGATGTATCAATGTACTAGTACATTTCTGAGGGTTTTGAGTGAATTAATTTGAGAGGCTGTGGCTAATGCATAGTCCCACGGTAAGTGTTATATCACCTATGGCCTTGATCTATTATTAACTACGTGCTCAGAATCTACAGTGCTTATATGTTGTCTTAAAAAGCTATCTCCAATGATCTAAATATTTACATGGTGACAGAAGCCTTGTTAGAAGCTAATAATGGGTTATTTTTTTCGGATGTGTGATTTTTCTGTGACGTTGTTTGGATCTACCTAACCGGTAGTTTGGTACGGAATGCTATAATGATGTAGCATCGTTAAATTGTATTTAGCTTTCACACAGACTACAGTAACGTTACGATGTTTTCTAAAAACTACCACGGGTTTCTGGCATTCGCGTTAGAACGTAGAGCTTACTGTGTTCAAATTAGCTCTTACCTGTTCACCGTGCTCTGTTCGGTGTTCCCGTGTTTGTATGCAGTCCTGCAGAAGATAGAAATTTCTTCCTTCCCGTAACCAGTTCCTTTGTACAGTCCTCCCTCTAAAATGTACAAGTCACTTTCCCGAGGAGCTTGGCAGTAGGATCCTTTACGACGTACTGAATAATACATCCATGTTACGCGGCTGTACGCACTCTCACACGAAACTGTATGCGTGCGGAGTTTCAACTAGCAAAACATCGCCATAACCCTGCGCCAGCTGGAATAAAGCCGGATAATTCTACCGATCGGACCAGTTTCGGACGTCTTCCTCTGACCTTTCCAGCCCCGTGCACCGGAGGGTTGGGTGGTGAGTACGTCAGTGCAGCCCGCCGGTGGGTACGATTATCCAGCCGGGCTTTTGTGTGGAGGAGACAATCACCCCAAACCACAGGATACTCCGCCGCGAGCTAGGCGCGTAGCTGCAGTGCGCAGACGCGCGAGACTGCCGTGACGTGCGTGAGAAACCTGCGGGTCACAGATAGACAGGCCTCTCCTTTTTTAACGAGGGAAGGACGAACAGAAGGGCGGTTTGTTCTGATATATTCAACCGCCCCTGATGTGCAGTTAAGTTGTAACGATCTATTTCATTTTATTATATTCTCCGGGCTGTAAAGGTCCGTGGTCACATACAAAGTATGACGCACTTGCAATGGTTTTAATTTCGGGACGATATCACTGTATATGTACGTTATGAGTTTGAAAAGAAACGGCTGCAACAATTTAAACTATTTCTTCACTCCTTTCTTCCCAAACCTACAACGTTTTGCACAAATTTGCCGAAAGAAAATCGTCCTGTGCAGGGTATGTGGCCAGGATTCGTTTTCCATGATATTTACGGATTTGTAAAGGAAGCGTAAAGATATGAAACATATTTAAGCGCACTGAAAAGCGACGGAAATGCGGAATATGCCTTTCTGCGGCCTTTACGAAGTCGTAAAGTCTACTGAAATATTTTCTCACCTTTGATACTCCTTTACATATTGAGGAAAGTTTGCTTAAATGTCTGTTTTCGTGCTGTTATACATGTACAGTCATCTAGTGCTAGCACGCTCTAGCCAGTTAGTTACGTACTAGTTCACACCAGACAATACCAGCCCCAGGGTAGGCATTACAACACTACTAGTGACTATCCCTGGTGACAGAAAAAAGTAACGTAAATCAGCAGGCAATGTCAATGAACTCGCGATGGTCAAATACTTAGCAAAATACGGACCAAAAATACCAAATCATGGAACGATTCAAGCGTAGAACATTGCAATACTGATCCTCAGTGAAAGGATGCTTTAATTAAAAAAAAATGCTAATAAGCTAAATCTATCATCAGGCGCTTGCTAATGAAGCCAAGATCTACCTACAGGCAAAATATCACGAATATCAATGTATAACTCGTTAATAAATATCACGAATATCCATTTATAACTTGTTAATGAAGCTAAGAGCTTCCTACAGACAATATACACCACGAATATCCGATTATAACACAGAATTGTGCCGTCCAACAAGTGATAAAAAGTGAGTAGTTTACAAGAGAAATGCTAGGTGGCGCTGCCCTCAATCATTTTCTCTTACTCTACGAACTGTATATACGTGTAAGTGTAAATTTGGTGGAAAAACTGAAAAAAAACCCTGATATATATGACGTAAGGAAAATATTTATTAAAACATTATTTCCTGAAGATTATTTGCAAATACAAATATTACGAAAAGATAAAAAGATATCCAAACTACAATAGTACTGTAAGGGAATTCTAAAATTAACTATCATAACCTGGAGTTTCCATTTGGGTAGATTTTACACAAAAAGATACCCTTTTCTTGAATAGTAACCACATTGTCATGGAACTTCCTGGTATCACAGAACTATAACATGCACTCAAATTAAAACAGTCTGCAACTTGATAAAATTGATTTGAGGTTTTACAGTGGAAGAAGGGGTACATCATCTCTTTCACCGAACCACTCGTCATTTATTGGCCCAAGTTCATCTTGCTGTTCCGGAATGTTCCGCATGGGGGCTTGTGCCCGCCGTTCCGGAGCTTGTAAACGCTGTTCCGGAATGTTCTGTTCCGGAGCTTGTACCCGCTGTTCCGGGATGTTCTGTTCCGGTGCCACAACCTGCAGATGAGGATCTGGGTCGCGGGGTAGGGGATCGCCCAGAGCGTATCGCAGCCGCCTCCAGAACAGCGGCCTTTTCCGCACGTCGAGTGGCCACTCCAGGTACGTGTCTCTCTTCATTACGGCGTTCAGATGGTGAAACTGTTTTAGCATTCGGCCAGGAATACTCTCCAGAAACACCAGGATGAGACGCCTCCCTCCCCCCTCCTCAAACATGTGGTACTGGGCCAGCTGGAACTCGTACTCGCACCACTTACTCTTCAGGAAGTTCCTGGTGATGAGGCAGACGGTTCTTCGACTATGTGTCACGGCATCCGCGATGTTTTCTACAATAGGAGCGCCGACGGCAAAGTCCCTTTCGTGTATGACCAGGCTGTAGTCAGGTTCCAAGTTCTCTATTGCTTCATTTACAACCCACAAGACGTCCTGGTTGTTGTAGGCAATAAAAGCATCGTGCGTGTATCTGGGCGGCTCTTGGTCCTTTGCTTCGCCAATCTTCGGTCTACTCCACTTGGCCAGCATCCACAAGTAGTACTGAACACGGCCGACGTGGTAGTCGACCAGGAAAATGGTCATCATGGCGACGAAGATGCCCGAAGAGGCGAGTACACATGCCAGGAGGCGGTTGGGCCGGAATTCATGACTACAGTCCATGTCGAAGAACATGCTTTCCGTTGACTGCTGTCTGTCATTAGTTCGTCTCTGTGCCAGCCCATCCATTAAACGTCTTCCGCCCAGTTTTGCTGGACGAGAACATGTGTAGCTTCGACCAGCGCCAGGATAAGGGTTGTACAGGTTCAGCACCCTGTCATATGTGTCATGGGCCCACTCAACAAACCACAGTAGGTTACAATCGCACAGAAACGGGTTGTCTGCAACGTCAATTCTCGTCAGCCTATTGACAACAGGACCCAGTGCCGTTTGATTGAAGCCAGCTAAGCTAGTTCCCCTCATATTCAAATCCGTTAATTCGAACAGACTGTGAAAGGCATCCCCTATCACCGTTATCCCATTGAACGCCAGGTTTAAGTGTGTAAGGTTGCCCAAACCTTCAAATGTCATCTCTGTTACATACTGTATCCTGTTGTCACTGAGATCCAGGGATCTTAGTCGCGATAGTCCACGGAAGGCGGATTGTTTAACCACTGTAATCGTGTTGGCTGCCAGCTTTAGATGTTCAAGGTTGCCCAAACCTTCAAATGTTTTCTCTACAATATTTTGTACAAGGTTGTAACTGAGATCAAGAAAGCTGAGCCGCGATAGTTCACG
>NW_017804498.1:1484700-1485534 GCF_001625305.1 Branchiostoma belcheri
CTGTCAATTCAGCCTCGAGGCCGCCATCGGACTTGTCTTTTGACTTTATTTGTTTATAAAAATTTTCCAGCAGATACGTAGAAGGGGAGGGAGAACAGGTGGGTCACCTTTTCCAGCTCCTTTCCCTAATTACATCAATAAAAAAAACATTGAGAAACATCATTGGAATTGTACACATTATACAAATAGATATACATACAATAGCGTGGACCTAGAACACCAGTCAGCGTGGTCTTAAAGCTATGCATGAAGCACATCTGCAAGGCGAAGACCATGTACACGTACATGGAATGTCTGTATCAAAGTTATCCTGAAACCTGTTGTTTACTGACAGGACAAGACGCCGTTTGAATGACAAACTGTCGGACTTGACGCTGCAACCACCAAGGCCCCAATTGGCGTTTCTAGTTTATTCCATTCAGCCACTAGTCGGGGGAAGTACGACATTTGATACATACTGCCCCTATTTAGACTAGTGGATAATGACATAGTTCTGCTAGTTCTCTAAATCGTATACATTGGCCAAGGACTTCACAAAAAGCATAATGCCAGAAATCTATCTCCTGTGCGAAAGCGGTAGCAGGTTGAGATACTGTAATCTACCCTTAGCTTATAGTCGAGGGAACGAGCGTCTGCGTTTGCACTTACAATGAGCCTGGTTGCCCACCTCTGCACACCATCCAATAGGTCCATTAGATTGTGGGACAGAGTTGACCAAATCTGACTTCAGTATTCTAACAATGGTCTAGCCAGTGTTATATATAGGGATTTGCGTACCATCAGACTGAATTCGTAACCAACAGTGCGTATGTACGTATACTTCAATATAAACCT
>NW_017804498.1:1485554-1488954 GCF_001625305.1 Branchiostoma belcheri
CTGCAAGGCGAAGACCATGTACACGTACATGGAATGTCTGTATCAAAGTTATCCTGAAACCTGTTGTTTACTGACAGGACAAGACGCCGTTTGAATGACAAACTGTCGGACTTGACGCTGCAACTCCCAAGACCCCAATTGGCGTTTCTAGTTTATTCCATTCAGCCACTAGTCGGGGGATGTACGACATTTGATACATACTGCCCCTATTTAGACTAGTGGATAATGACATAGTTCTGCTAGTTCTCTAAATCATATGCATTGGCCAAGGACTTCACAAAAAGCATAATGCCAGCAATCTATCTCCTATACGAAAGCGGTCACCGCTTTCGCACAGGAGATAGATTGCTGGCATTATGCTTTTACCGGGTAGCAGGTTGAGATACTTTAATCTGCCCTTATAGTCGAGGGAAATAGAACGAGCGTCTGCGTTTGCACTTACAATGAGCCTGGTTGCCCACCTCTGCACACCCTCCAACAGGTCCATTAGATTGTGGGACAGAGGTGACTAAATCTGACTGCAGTATTCTAATGGTCTAACCAGTGTTATATATAGGGATTTGCGTACCATCAGACTGAATTCGTAACCAACAGTGCGTATGTACGTATACTTCAATAATAAACCTGTCTACTACCATTTTTACTTATGCACTTCTGTCGCCAATAACTTGTTTACGGAAAACGTTTTGGCACAACAAGCGTCATCAACATACTTTCTGTATGCAAATGAAGCGTCATCAACATACGTTCTGTATGCAGATGAAGCAATAAAAATATAGCTAGTGAGCACCTTTTAAGTGACACCCCAGGGCGACTGTCTCGCCGAAAGCTGCGCCGGTTGAGTCTAACCTGGGCCGCTAGTCCACACCTGGTGCCCCGCTCCATGCTACTACACGTACATAAGATGGTTCCGAACCACGTAAACAGGAATGAAAGTATTGATTAAAAAATAAAAAAAAGTTAGAAAGTTCCAAACTTACCTTCTCAGCTAGATGACTATGGGATTGGGTGGGTGTGTGTGTGGAGAAGACAGGACCGTCTCTCGTCCCGATCACCCGTTGATCTGTGGCCTGCTCACAAGACTGTCACCTGCGCTCCTCTCCCTGTGGTCCGTTCCGCTTGAAATGTATTCCGCATAACAGTCAAGGGGAAGTTTCCTTATGCAGCTACTATGTCATGACGAAGAAATGCGACAAAAAAAAAAGACAGGTGTTGACCGAAGAGCAGTCCAAGCGTTTCCTCGTCACGACACACAGGCACCAGGTATGTAAAGCTGCGGGTTTTTACAAACTTACTGTCCCATATCTTAACTAGAGCGTGGAACACACGTCTTCGTCAGACACAGATTTGTTGTTGTTTATTAGATTTACTTCGTTTAAACTTATGTACAGGAAAAGAGCATTTTTGTTGGCGTTTGTATGTTTTTGGTGTGTGTGTATGCCCTTGTCAGATAGTGATCACAATACGTTCAGGTGGCTTCGTGGCAGTTGGAGGTTTTAACTTAACTTAAAAGTGAAGGAATTTCATTCTTGGGGTATTTGGAAGTTAAGTGAAGGTAAACATCATTAATTATAATCTATTCAAATACGGCCTTATTTGCATAATTAATAGATTGTTATTGGAGGGATTATAATCTATTCAAATAAGGGCCTTATTTGCATAATTAATGAGAATGGTATTGGGAGGGAATGCTAGCATGTTGTTCTTTGTTATTATATAATAAGGAACTGTATTTTGGTGGGCAATATGTTGGCATCGTGGTAAAGTACCTTCCCAAGGGCATTACTGGAGTCTGCCGGGAATTCGAACCCAGAAACGTCAGATTGTAGTTGATGCCATAGTACGTATAGAGACAATTGCAATTGTTCATATGTAAAGGTAAACCGATTTATTGAAAGGAAACATCTCGCATTCTACGGTTGTGTTAGTTGCGAATTTGAAACAAAGCTCGTCACAATACATCGGCAGACATTGGCATAATTCCAACTTAACATTCACTATGATTCTGAGGTGCCTTAAAAAGCAACAAGTCACAAAATAGCAATCAACATTATAACTACATTGATGAATGTGTGTAAAACGACTAGTCACTACATGTAATAACGACACTCAGACATTCAAAACTGAATTAGGCCACTGGACGGTCCTGTCAATAGCCACAGGCTATGCAGTTTGTAACTGCCATAAAACGGTATTGTGTGTCTAGAGGTTCTTGGTAATGTTTACATGGTGTAAAGTAGTATTGAATGACTGATAGAATGTCTGCAGGTTCATTAGAAACTCTATCATGTAAGATACGAATGTTTCACACTGGCCACAATGTAATGGGAAAAAAACTCATGAATGTAATCTTAGCTAGTACATATTATAGCGATATGCGCCAGTACATAAAGACTAAGTCACCAGATATATATATTTACAGTACCTTTATACCAAATAACCTTCTAATAATCTTATTACAAGACAGAACAAGACCCAAGCATTAATGACAAACTCAAGCATATAGAGACCGCAAAGTGACCAGAAGTGTCTTGGTCTACGGAAACTTAATTATCTTTCATAAAATCTTTTACTACCTTCATGGTTGTAGACCAAATACAGACGTTGTTACATATACAATATATATATATATATTTGATCGATGAAAAACTATTTCTCCCATAGGACACAAAAGAACACTAGAAAGGCCAATATTTGCTTTGGAGCAAATATAGCGATGGGTTCACCACATTTTACCACATGGCAGGGAAAGAATGAGAAACACAAGGGAAAACAATGCTTTACATTGATATAACTATAGTATGAAGTAACATACAACTAAGACTACAACAGTTGGATAGCTATTCCCTACATTATTGGTTAGGATTGCATAATGCAAACTGTTGATTTTCAAGATAAAAAGAAGCGTTCATAGCCCGCATTCCAATGCTGGAGCAGGAAAGCTTAAAATACCTACCAAAACACTTGAATACAGACATACTGTCAGTATGGCATGGCTCTGTGCAGGTGTAAATAGAAGTTAAGCCAGTTAAATCCCAACAGCCAATCAGCAAGG
Organism: Branchiostoma belcheri; assembly: GCF_001625305.1. Taxonomy (NCBI): domain Eukaryota; kingdom Metazoa; phylum Chordata; class Leptocardii; order Amphioxiformes; family Branchiostomatidae; genus Branchiostoma; species Branchiostoma belcheri. The sequence goes on from NW_017804498.1 coordinate 1,488,610, forward strand.
AGAATAGAGGAAAGCTGCATGCCTATTGGTTGATGCCTTGCATGCCATTGTGATGACTCATGTCCAAATGTGGTAAACACTGCACACTTACACAGTAATACATTAGCTATTACACAGCCAAAAAACTCAAATAAAACCATTCTAAAAGCCTGTATCACAATAATTTAAAAAACGCCTAGGGGTATTTGCCCACTGTACCTCCATACCAAATTTCAGGACCTTAGGCCCTAAAATGAAGAAGCTGAATCCATTTAAAGATATGGCAGGAGGAGGAGGAGAAGGAGGAGAAGGAGGAGGAGAAGAAACATCAGAAAAAGCAATATGGTTTCACCACACCACTTAAAC
>NW_017804498.1:1488974-1502456 GCF_001625305.1 Branchiostoma belcheri
TGGTCCTTTGCTTCGCCAATCTTCGGTCTACTCCACTTGGCCAGCATCCACAAGTAGTACTGAACACGGCCGACGTGGTAGTTGACCAGGAAAATGGTCACCATGGCGACGAAGATGCCCGAAGAGGCGAGTACACATGCCAGGAGGCGGTTGGGCCGGAATTCATGACTACAGTCCATGTCGAAGAACATGCTTTCCGTTGACTGCTGTCTGTCATTAGTTCGTCTCTGTGCCAGCCCATCCATTAAACGTCTTCCGCCCAGTTTTTCTGGACGAGAACATGTATAGCTTCGACCAGCGCCAGGATAAGGGTTGTACAGATTCAGCACCCTGTCATATGTGTCATGGGCCCACTCAACAAACCACAGTAGGTTACAATCGCACAGAAACGGGTTGTCTGAAACGTCAATTCTCGTCAGCCTATTGACAACAGGACCCAGTGCCGTTTGGTTGAAGCCAGCTAAGCTAGTTCCCCTCATATTCAAATCCGTTAATTCGAACAGACTGTGAAAGGCATCCCCTATCACCGTTATCCCGTTGAACGCCAGGTTTAAGTGTGTAAGGTTGCCCAAACCTTCAAATGTCATCTCTGTTACATACTGTATCCTGTTGTCACTGAGATCCAGGGATCTTAGTCGCGATAGTCCACGGAAGGCGGATTGTTTAATCACTGTAATCGTGTTGGCTGCCAGCTTTAGACGTTCAAGGTTGCCCAAACCTTCAAATGTTTTCTCTACTATATTTTGTACAAGGTTGTAACTGAGATCAAGAAAGCTGAGCCGCGATAGTTCACGGAAGGCGGATTGTTTAATTGTAGTGATGTCGTTATGACTGAGATCCAGATATGTCAGTTGGTCCAACCCGGGTATGTGTACCTTGTCGATACGCTGGACGTGGTTGAAAGAAAGAGTCAACGTTTTCAGATGTTTTAGGACTCCCGAATCATAATCAAGATCAAGATTTATACTTTCTATAGCATTGTGATCCAGCCTCAGCGTTTGCAAAGTAGATTGCTCACACGGCAGTCCATAGTCAATAGTGTCGATATCATTGTTTGAAAGGTCGAGATACCGTAAATTCGTAATGCAGTATCCATAGGTGTCTTCTATATTGTTGTGCTGCAAGTCAAGTACGGTAATATTCGGAGGTAGACAAGAACCCTTGAAAACAGGAATTGCATTATGACTCAAATTCAGGTGATGCACGCTTTTTAAACCACGGAGATCAAATGACAAAGGGTTGTCACACGGTGTTTGACCTGTATATCTACTGTGTAACTCATTTTGACTGAGATCGAGATAGTCCAAGGTCTCGACTGGAAGTTGAGCTAGTGAGGTTTCCAATTTGTTGTCGCTCAAATCAAGATGAGTGAGAGAGGTTAGTCCTTCAAACGCGTCTTGTGGTAAAGTAAAAATTGTGTTACGTGTCAAGTTGAGATGAGTGAGTGAGGACAGTCCGCTGAACGTCTTGTCTTGTAAAGTCTTTAACGAGCCCCGCGTCAAATCCAACCTTTGTAAATGTTGCAAACCTGCGAAGGTGTTACTTTGTATAGCATTAATGTAATGAATACCTAAAATCAAAGTTTTCAAATCTTTCAGACCTTTTAGAGTATCGGGTGTCATTTTGTCGATTCGCGGCATGGCAAACGACAACGTCTGAACCTGCGTGTGTCGGAGTTCAGGCAGGACGTCCAAAATAGTGGGGTATGAATCGGAGTTGAGTTCCAACGTCTGCAGTTGTGTGAGTGATTTCAGCAGACCGGGGGCTATTGGGGCGTCAATGAGTAAATTTGTCAGGTTTTGTAACGGCTGGAACATTTGAATATTCAGGGGGTAGTCGATAGATGAATATATTGCTATAGACTCTAATTTAGACAGGTTTCTAAATACATGTCCAAAGTAGAGGTCACTGGCTCTTGGTAGGTGATGTAGACTCAGATTTTGAAGCCTGTGCAGCGGTGCCCACAGTAGGCGCCGTTGCAAGAACCCACTTCCGCTTTGGACTCTTCTAATGGTGTTATGTTGTTCTTCTTCTATGAGGTGACCGAGTTCCGTTATGTTCAGACTTTCCAGTGAAGTTAAGGAGTCAAACATGTGATCGGGAAAACTGTTGACATTTTTCACACGGAGTTCTAGATGTCTCAGTCTAGATAACCCCATGAACACCCCCTCACTGAATGTTTCGGTGTAAGTCGTCACGGCCAGATAGTTTAAGTTTCGCAGATCGTGGAAAAGTTCATCTCGAAGAGAATATACGGGTGCCCGCCCATCTGCACGCATATCAAGACGTTCTAAATTCTCCAACCCAGCAAACGTACCGACCTCGATGGTCGTTAGATTATTATAAGACAGGTCTAGGGATTTCAGATTCCTTAACCCTCTAAACGAGTGGTTGGACAGGTTAGTTATGTTGTTCCAACTGAGATTCACTATGATTACAGAATCGGGGATGTCGGTTGGTATTTGGCTTAGACGGGCGTTCGTTGGACTGTCCCATACATCCCCTGTACACACCACAGTTGTGGAGTTCCAGGTCTGACACACAGGTGGGGGGAGTTGTCCTCTAACCCGTCCATGTTGGGCGATGAACGTGGAAACCACAGCCAGGCAGACTGCGAGAAGAGCGAATTTAGACTCCATGTCGATCTGGTGTATTCTTCTTGTTGTGAACCTGTGGAAAATACGAATATCTGGTAAGTAAGCTTGTGTATGAGGTAGAAAAGGAAGCATGACAGTGCATTATGGGTTGGCACGTTGCTGAAATTTGCCGAATTTATACTCCTTTATTTTCTTTATTCCTAAGTTCCTCATAGATTCAGCCTATGTCTGCAATTAATAAGCCATTAATTCAAGCCAAGAGAGAGAATTAATCCATTCATAGCCTTCAATATGTGCGATATGCTGATATTACCAACAATATGTAGATTCTCAACACCATAATGTCAAGCCTTTTGAGACGAGGCTACTAAATAATCAACCTTTTCTGAAAGGAGTTGATTCAGGTTTGCCGTGTTTTAAGTTTGGAGGAAACGGAGGAGAGTTACAGATATGTGCAAAGGGTTTAGACACCAAACAAGCGGGGCGCCAAAACATCGCCTTGTTCAGGGATAGAAGATACACTCACTACACCCAGGCGTAAGCGTCCCAGGACTCGAAATTTAAGGTGGTCCAATGGCCACTGACCACTAAAATCTAGGCTGGGACAACTAAAAAGACACTTTGGGACATCGGAATGTCAGTCCGTCTTGTGCCAGATTTTGCATCCGGAAAAGTCCCCCCGAATTTCCTGTCTACTCTGCATAGTATAGTGCGCCTGGGAGTGAACATAAGCAAAATAAAGTTGACTTCATACAATACTTCCCCAAAATCAGGTTGGGACAGTTCATCCTCACTTCGGGACAATTGAAATTAATTTTTGGGACAGTGCTGGGACAATAGGAAGAAAAGTTAATTTCGAGGCCTGCACTGCACCGCCATGAACATTCTTGACTTTCAACACAATACGTCGTTTTGTTTCGGATCGGAAATCGGATACGTCTGAGAAAGTCAGGTTCACAAAGCAGGTTACCGCATAAATAGACCACTTCTGCTTCCCAACACGCAAATGCACTAATCTCGTATTCGAACAAGACTCTTAAGAACAAAATAACACATTTCCACCTTCTCTACCTATCACAACATAAACATGCATGTTTAACCTGTGATATATAATGTATCAATGCGTTTTACCTTGTCAGTCTTATTCTACTGCATTTTTATATACATCAATATATTATAGCTTGTCAATTTGTACATGAGTCTGTCAATTCAGCCTCGAGGCCGCCATCGGACTTGTCTTTGACTTTATTTGTTTATTAAAATTTTCCAGCAGATACGTAGAAGGGGAGGGAGAACAGGTGGGTCACCTTTTCCAGCTCCTTCCCCTAATTACATCAATAAAAAAAACATTGAGAAACATCATTGGAATTGTACACATTATACAAATAGATATACATACAATAGCGTGGACCTAGAACACCAGTCAGTGTGGTCTTAAATCTATGCATGAAGCACATCTGCAAGGCGAAGACCATGTACACGTACATGGAATGTCTGTATCAAAGTTATCCTGAAACCTGTTGTTTACTGACAGGACAAGACGCCGTTTGAATGACAAACTGTCGGACTTGACGCTGCAACTCCCAAGACCCCAATTGGCGTTTCTAGTTTATTCCATTCAGCCACTAGTCGGGGGATGTACGACATTTGATACATACTGCCCCTATTTAGACTAGTGGATAATGACATAGTTCTGCTAGTTCTCTAAATCGTATACATTGGCCAAGGACTTCACAAAAAGCATAATGCCAGAAATCTATCTCCTGTGCGAAAGCGGTAGCAGGTTGAGATACTGTAATCTACCCTTAGCTTATAGTCGAGGGAACGAGCGTCTGCGTTTGCACTTACAATGAGCCTGGTTGCCCACCTCTGCACACCATCCAATAGGTCCATTAGATTGTGGGACAGAGTTGACCAAATCTGACTTCAGTATTCTAACAATGGTCTAGCCAGTGTTATATATAGGGATTTGCGTACCATCAGACTGAATTCGTAACCAACAGTGCGTATGTACGTATACTTCAATAATAAACCTGTCTACTACCATTTCTACTTATGCACTTCTGTCGCCAATTACTTGTTTACGGAAAACATTTTGGCACAACAAGCGTCATCAACATACTTTCTGTATGCAAATGAAGCGTCATCAACATACGTTCTGTATGCAGATGAAGCAATAAAAATATAGCTAGTGAGCACCTTTTAAGTGATACCCCAGGGCGACTGTCTCGCCGAAAGCTGCGCTGGTTGAGTCTAACCTGGGGCCGCTAGTCCACACCTGGTGCCCCGCTCCATGCTACTACACGTACATAAGATGGTTCCGAACCACGTAAACAGGAATGAAAGTATTGATTAAAAAATTAAAAATAAAGTTTGAAAGTTCAAAACTTACCTTCTCAGCTAGATGACTATGGGATTGGGTGTGTGGGTGTGTTGGTGGGTGGGGGGGGTGTGTGGAGAAGACAGGGCCTTCTCTCGTCCCGATCACCCGTTGATCTGTGGCCTGCTCACAAGACTGTCACCTGCGCTCCTCTCCCTGTGGTCCGTTCCGCTTGAAATGTATTCCGCATAACAGTCAAGGGGAAGTTTCCTTATGCAGCTACTATGTCATGACGAAGAAATGCGACAAAAAAAAGACAGGTGTTGACCGAAGAGCAGTCCAAGCGTTTCCTCGTCACGACACACAGGCACCAGGTATGTAAAGCTGCGGGTTTTTACAAACTTACTGTCCCATATCTTAACTAGAGCGTGGAACACACGTCTTCGTCAGACACAGATTTGTTGTTGTTTATTAGATTTACTCGGTTTAAACTTATGTACAGGAAAAGAGCATTTTTGTTGGCGTTTGTATGTTTTTGGTGTGTGTGTATGCCCTTTGTCAGATAGTGATCACAATACGTTGAGATGGCTTCGTTTTAACTTAACTTAAAAGTGAAGGAATTTCATACTTGGGGTATTTGGAAGTTAAGTGAAGGTAAACATCATTAATTATAATCTATTCAAATACGGCCTTATTTGCATAATTAATAGATTGTCATTGGGGGATTATAATCTATTCAAATAAGGGCCTTATTTGCATAATTAATGGGAATGGTATTGGGAGGGAATGCTAGCATGTTGTTCTTTGTTAAGGAACTGTATTTTGGTGGGCAATATGTTGTTGGCATCGTGGTAAAGTACCTTCCCAAGGGCATTACTGGAGTCTGCCTGGAATTCGAACCCAGACACTTCAGATTGTAGTTGATGCCATAATACGTATAGAGACAACTGCAATTGTTCATATGTAAAGGTAAACCGATTTATTGAAAGGAAATCTCTCGCATTCTACGGTTGTGTTAGTTGCGAATTTGAAACAAAGCTCGTCACACTACACCGGCAGACATTGGCATAATTCCAACTTATAATTCACTATGATTCTGAGGTGCCTTAAAAAGCAACAAGTCACAAAATAGCAATCAACATTATAACTACATTAGATGAATGTGTGTAAAACGACTTGTCACTACATGTAATAACGACACTCAGACATTCAAATCTGAATTAGGTCACTGGACGGTCCTGTCAATAGCCACAGGCTATGCAGTTTGTAACTGTCATTGTGTGTCTAGAGCGGTTCTTGGTAATGTTTACATGGTGTAAAGTAGTATTTAATGACTGATAAAATGTCTGCAGGTTCATTAGAAACTCGCTCATGTAAGATACGAATGTTTCACATTGGCCACAATGTAATGGGAAAAAAACTCATGAATGAAATTTTAGCTAGTACATAGAATATTATAGCGATATGCGCCAGTACATGAAGACTAAGTTACCAGATATATATATTTACAGTATCGTTATACCAAATAACCTTCTAATAATCTTATTACAAGACAGAGCAAGACCCATGCATTAATGACAAACTCAAGCATATAGAGACCGCAAAGTGACCAGAAGTGTCTAGATCTTGGTCTACGGAAACTTAATTATCTTTCATAAAATCTTTTACTACCTTCATGGTTGTCGACCAAATACAGACGTTGTTACATATACAATATATATATATTTGATCGATGAAAAACTATTTCTCCCATAGGACACAAAAGAACATTACAAAGTACATGTACTTCTTAATTCTTAATCATGGCCTCTGGTAAGGCTGTTACTTCATCTGCAGTATACTGTATCCCGCTAGATAGCGTCGCTTCATGCGTGCCGAAATGCGTGACCTTGGACTTCAAAATTTTGTGTCTAGGACATACCATTAAACCTTGTATTGTAAATACCTGTTATGTCTCGAAAGCTAATGAAAATTTTAATGTTGTTTTCTTACGATAACATTCTGTGATATTCAAAATACAAGCGTAAGACGGAATTACGACATCATATTCATCTGTTGTCAATTAAACTTGTCACACTACATGTATGTACATCACGACAACCGTTGTGTCTGTCACGCTAAATAAGTTTCCTGAAAATCACTATAACAGGTTATAAACTATATAATTTTACCACTTACTGGGGTTTCACACATTTCACTTCTACATGGCAATGTTCACTTACAAACAAATATCTACACTAAATATATCCTCCGGGGCACTTTTGTCTTCTTTACAAAGTCCGTCTGACGGCGAGGTCACATTTGTCGTAGGTCGTCGTACGATCCTGTTAGCTGTCGTGCGATTTTCAAGCAGACTGTTACGGAACCAACCGCCTAGAATGCTCTAAGACAGCATGTGCGTTAAAAAGACGGCTGAATCTTCTACAACATGCATCACTATCCCCAAAACGCCCCCATGATCAATTCGTGATTGTACGACGATCGTACGACAAATCGTAAATGCATCCTTACTTTCTCCAGTCCTACTATCTTCCCTGCCACTCCTAAAGAATACGAACATATGCTTGTGCCTCGTTGTTCAGACATGGTCCCGTTCTGGGCTCGTGCCGTTAGTTTTCTCCAGCAAGACCAGGTAGGGGCAGCGGTCGGTCACCACCTTCTTGTGTCCGGGCATGTTGGTGGCTGAGGCCGGGCCTAGATGGTCCCGACGAGACGGAGGATACAGCTGGCCTAAACACAACACAGGGCGGGATCCACATCAAACAACAGCCATTCAAGCTTACTTTGAATATGTCCTATGCTTTTTACGAGAAAACAAATAGGATGGCAAAAAGAATCCAGCGTTTTTAGCTGAAGGACTACATTAGCCCGCTAACCATTCTGCACTGGTTGGCCTAGGAGGGTTCCACGATCATAGGGAAAACATATCTTTCCAGATGGTGTTTCTGATCACTGCCAACCTGAGCACCAACCTGTACTTCGTAGGCGAAGTAATGAACCGCCCTTGTATGACCCATGGCGTAGTCTCACCACCGGGAAGCCTACGGTGGTATGGCTACCAGGCTAGACTATACAGCTGACCAAACAGATATCTATTCAGACGTATGAAACTCACCTGGTTTTGCCTTCTGACAGCGCAGTCGTCTGGCTAACAGGATCTTTCGCACTGCATCACGGAACTTTCTCCTGCTCTCGTTCCTTCGCGTGGTTGCCATGGTGATGGTGAAGATGTCCTCGGGGGCGCCTGCGCAGTTCTCCCCCAGCGTGGACGTGGACGGGCGCCACGGGTCGAAGGGACGGAAGTCAGATTCGTGATCATCGCTGGGCAGGGAGAATGAGTGAATGAATAAATGAAAGAGTGAATGAATAAATGAATGAGTAATGATTTTACCTCATACATTGACGCTTCACAGTAAATAACCGCTAGGCGGCCCATTATCGAACTGCCCCCAACCATCCACTAAATACAAATACAGCATTAGCAATCATTAACAGCTTCTCGAGTTATGGTGCACACAAACAAAAACACAAAAAACACGAACCTCTGTAGCAAGAAAGAAAATAGAAGAAAAAGAGCATAACCGTTTTGTTCCCATAACCGCTACTCATCACCTACCGAATTTTATACATATCACTAATCACCGTGGACTGGTGTACATTACCTGGAGGCCAGGCTGATGCCATCAGCGTTAGGGCGGAGTGATACAGTCTCAGGAGCCGAACAGCGGTAGTAAACAGTCGGGTTGGTGATCACCACCTTCCGCACGTAGATGTTACTCTTCCCAGACTCGTTCGTCAGAGTGGAGGCCTGGGAACTGGAGCTGGCCTAAGAAAAGTTAAATCAAAATAGCTACAAAACAAACTGAAGTGTGGAATTTTTTGAGAACTGATGACATACCTAAACGAAACTATTAAATAAAATGCCGTGCGTAAAAAGAGTACAAGCAAGATACGTTAGACTAACAAATATTCTTTTTATAATAATTTCGAGTGGAATAGTATCTTCACTAAACGGATGATGGGCAACGAGCAGAACGACAAGCTGACATCACACGTCTGCTTGAAGATTAAAGAATTGGTCACACACAACAGTTGTGAAGGTGTACCAGAGCTTACGGTACTCATGATTGATCATGTACCGAAATGTCGCAATGGTAGCTATGGTGTACTTCGGTCATGGCATCTAGATTGCGGTGGTCGCTCTCTATGTATAATCTGTACACTGTCAGTATGGTGTATAGTTTGCCAGGGGAGTTTGTATCTTACTATAAATAGGCGAAATATTATCCTTAACCCAACCACACTCCCCTGGCCAGTACTCATGGCATTGGCCCTGTTTTTTCCGAATTCTACTTTCCATAACCCTTCAGACCTGGTGGAGGCTGTATGTACCTTCTTGGGCGGCATCTGTTCGTCGATGATAATGTCGTCCGGGTTGATTTTTCCGTCAAAGGCAAAGACTGGGTTCGGCTTGATCGCTCGGTCTTGGTCATCCTTCAGACGGTTTCCTTTACAAATAAGCCACAAATACTGGTTCTTAAAGGTTACAGTATGCATTTTGTACCTAGAAAATGGAGGCATTGTTCAAACCACGTGGGGGAGTTACATGTGTCTACCTAGTAGCCGTAGCTACAGACCACAAACGGACCAAGGAAATAGTTCTCAGAGGCTGGCTCCTGGCCACTACGAACTTGAGTATGTTGGCCGAATAATGAGAAGTAGAAAAAGATCAAAGAACAGAATAAGAAAATATCTCACGGAGCTAGGTATACTATCCCCGACTTCTTGTAATCGTTAGAGATAGCACAAATTTCGGCGAATGAAATCCACACTACACACGACCAAGTTTAATTAAGAGTTCGGGGTAAATTTGACAAAGTTTGACAAACCTCCGGTTTCAGCAGTTTCCAGCGAACCGCGACGAGCTTCGCTGGAGCAGAAACTGGGCAGGAACTTCCCGAAACCTCGCCGGATCTCGCGAGCCTGCAGTCCGTACGAGATTGGGTTGAGCACGGCAGAGCTGAAAATATGGAGATGACGATAACATTATATTATATATAAGTTATACAGGAATGGTAATAACGCCAAGGAGGTTAGCTTTACAGCGCGCTTCATAACGTATAAAACGAATGAAACTTATCATTGTTTTGGACTAACGTTAATCCAAACTTTTCTTAGACCATCTTATGTTAAATCTGGTATGTAAGTCTCTTTTCGTGGCCTGCCCATTAGATACCATAGGTTGTACTTCTGATTGTTTGTTACTTCCAGGTACGGAAGCATTTTGGGTGGCTGAGTTGTGGGTTTGAGCTTGTTTGTATTTGTCCTTAAAGCTTTGGTTGCATTGTGGATGGGAGGTGATTTAAACAGTTGATTGATGGGGAGGTACCGCCTGAAGGTGACCCAGCACGCACTGGGCGAGAGTAAGGACATGGAGGAATTCAAAACGTGGTATGATGCCTGGTTACAATGTAAATTACATATACAATCGACCCCCTTCACGTAAACCCAGGTTACGTCCCGAATGTCTGAAATCACCGATTTCTTGTTATGTTTACCGAAGGAAAACATATTGTTTTTGCTCAGTTTCCTCTTCTTCTCCCAACAGTGACCTTTGACCTGAGAGAACCAAATCGTCTCTCACTATGGTAACTTCTGACGCCATATATGTGAATGTGTTTGAGAATTAAGAGAGCAGACCATATGCGAAGGTAAACATTATGCATTTGCTTTGTAAATGTCACTTTTCTAGTTCTAGTTTTGTCTTACCTGTAGGACATCCAGTGCGCCACCGTCTGCCAGACGGGAGGGACCTTCTCCTTGCCCACCAGCAGGACCACGGTGAACGGGATGTAGCACACCACGAACGCGATGATCACCACGCCCAGCATGCGGGCGGCCTTGGCCTCCGTGACGCGCATGCGGGCCTGTTTGTCCGTGACGGGCAGCTGGTTGATGGCGCGGCACTGCTTCCGTACCACCGCGAAGATTTGCCTGGTGGGGGCGGGTAAAGTTTATTGAACCTCCGGTAAGGTGAGGATTAACGTAGCCTGTGCTACTCGCTGTTAGGGACAGATTGGGCTTGTGGCCATACACCTCCAAATCCCCAGAACTACGAATAGGAGCTAAGGATTCTTTATCGCTATGAAAATCAGTACAGGCTAGGACATTAGGATTCTTAGACACTGTGGAAACTACTAGAAGCAACCCTAAGTTATCATCAATCATATTTTATACAACTAACATTATCGTCATGGACATGCTAGTTTCTTGCATAGCGATTCTTACCAGTAGCAGAAGCAGATGACCAGGACGGGCCCGATGGCCGTGGCCGTGCGGAAGGCCCGGCAGTACGTGTAGGTCGAGAAGTTGAAGCGGCTGGTGACGCAGCCGCAGCGGGCCTGGTCGAACTCCGTGGCGATACCAAACAGCACGGGGCTGCTGAGGATGATGGACGTGACCCAGGACATGACGATGGCCTTGCGCGCCATGGACTTGGTCGCCCTGTTGTGGTAGAACATCGGGTTGCACACCGCCTGTTTGCCGTGGCCAAAAACAAATAAGGTAGGCAATGAAAAAAGTAGTGTCATCTCTTGTTTAATATGTAGTGACATCTATCTGTTGCTGATCTTGAGATGTGGTTGTGGTTGGTGTTGTTTGGGTGCTTGTGTTGTGAGATTTTATTTATTTTCATTTTGCTCTGTCGGCAGGATATATTGGGTCATATTAAATGCCTTTTCAATGTAATATGCTACGGAATGGCACAGGTCAAACACAGGCTTTTCACATCCGCTATGCTGGATTAGTGCACGCGTATGTCTGTTAAACATGCCTACATGCTGCCACTTAATCAATTTACCCGCCAACACCTGGTCACCGAGATTCATATGGCAATTATTATGAGGTCAATGAAAAGCGTGTATATCCGATACCCAACAAAGGGACACAGGAGACATACAAATGTTACATTGCAGGAAATGCTTTGCAGTAGTTAGAATTCTTGAAGTGGGTACATAATCTACTATACTATCATTGTCGGTCCTGAAGGTTTGCCAAAACGCATGAAAAAAGAACGTCAACTCGGTCCATTACCCTGGTCAACTCGGTCAACTCGGTCCACTACCCTGGTCAACTCGGTCAACTCGGACAACTCGGTCAACTCGGTCCACTACCCTGGTCAACTCGGTCAACTCGGTCAACTCGGTCAACTCGATCAACTCGGTCAACTCGATCAACTCGGTCAACTCGATCAACTCGGTCAACTCGATCAACTCGGTCAACTCGGTCAACTCGGTCCATTACCCAGGTCAACTCGGTCAACTCGGTCCACTACCCTGGTAAACTCGATCAACTCGGTCAACTCGGTCCACTACCCTGGTCAACTCGGTCAACTCGGTCAACTCGGTCCACTACCCTGGTCAACTCGGTCAACTCGGTCAACTCGGTCAACTCGGTCAACTCGATCAACTCGGTCAACTCGGTCAACTCGATCAACTCGGTCAACTCGGTCAACTCGATCAACTCGGTCAACTCGATCAACTCGGTCAACTCGGTCAACTCGATCAACTCGGTCAACTCGATCAACTCGGTCAACTCGATCAACTCGGTCAACTCGGTCAACTCGGTCAACTCGATCAACTCGGTCAACTCGGTCAACTCGATCAACTCGGTCCACTACCCTGGTCAACTCGGTCAACTCGGTCAACTCGGTCAACTCGGTCAACTCGGTCAACTCGGTCAACTCGGTCAACTCGATCAACTCGGTCAACTCGGTCAACTCGATCAACTCGGTCAACTCGGTCAACTCGGTCAACTCGGTCAACTCGGTCAACTCGATCAACTCGGTCAACTCGATCAACTCGGTCAACTCGGTCAACTCGGTCAACTCGGTCAACTCGGTGAATGCGCGCGCTGATGTCATCCATAAAAATTACTTGCTGTTGCCTAATGACATCTCGCATGGAGAAGAGCCTCATTAGAAGATCTTATATAAGGGATTTTCAAGGATAACACGACGCCTTTCTGCGTCATACATTGGAACTAACACATCCTCGGATGCTCATTATAACCATTAACGCTGCGGGGAAAATGATTATTGAATTTTGATATCACGCTTCACGGAGCTCATTATTGTCATACGCTCTATACTGAGACTGTGACCACGTAAATTTGACAGATATTCAAAGACAAAGCAACGATTTTACCGTTTTTATGTGTTTTGTTATAAAATCACCGGTCACACAAATACACTTTTGGTTGCTGTATACGGTCGCTCTGCAATCGCAGTCTAGTGAAAAGGGGGACCGAGGAGGTAGCTGCCAATCAAATAAGATCAAATATAATCCAATCAAATTAAATGGATCGCCAGATAACCTGTAGCGTTAGTATACATTGGCCATGCGTAGATATAGTAAGATACCACAGTGTACATAGCTATATATATAAAAAGCATAAACGTACAAGAAAAGAAGCCTTTACTTGCATTCATTCCTTCTTGATGACAGGCCGCAGCTGAGTTTATAGGAGAATTTATAAACTCAATCCGATGTGTGAAGGTAAGATTTG
>NW_017804499.1:0-4614 GCF_001625305.1 Branchiostoma belcheri
GGTCGATATTCCAGAAAGATCCAGCGAAAACGCCGAGGAAAACGCTACTTGGATGATACCAACATGGGAGAGGTAAGCACTGATTTACGTGGGAAGGAAAGGTTATAATCTACATTTACCGGTAAAATGTTAGCATATGATAATATGTATACAAGACAAATAAAAATATCAATAAAGAAAACAGAAGGATCGATAATCACTGCTGTAGTCCTAATAGAATGTCGATTTTTTCCGCAACACAATGCCTAATGGATCAGGCGATCCGGGGTCACTCACATTATCAGTAAACAAGCCGTTACCGAGCTGTCGGAAGCCTTGCTCAACTAATATGGCATATATTAATAGCCTACAATGCTTATAACAATATTTGCCAGCTTCGATGCAGCTAGTATGGCCTTCCCTCTGTCTAGTTTATCTGTTTTCCCTTGTTCAAAACGTAGTTTCTAGCTCTGCAGCTTGTTGTTGTTCCGGCCGGCCGGCCACGCACCGCATCTGGAACCTCCCCGGGGGGCGCACGCTGCCAGGTCAGGCTGGGTGATTGACACCTCATTCTGCATACATTTTCGGTTCGGCAAAGTTCGGAGGGCCGTCAGCCAACCATATACCCTGTTTTTGTGACATTAATTCTCGGGATTAGTTCGTGCCATGCCATATTTGGAGTCAGGTCACGATTCTGTCACATGTGGGGCGTGTCCGTATAGCTTTACTTTCCGGCGGCCGTGCAGGGCGAGCTAGCCACGGCGTGCCAAGTTTTGGACGAAAATCAAGCACTTTTCCGAGATTTTCTCTTAACTTAAGTAAAATCTAAGCAAACTAAATCTATACGGACATGTCTTGGTATGTATAAAATTGTTTGTGACCAATTTTTGCGCAAGATTTCGATGTTTTAAGCCACTAAACTTGTCACAACCGAATGGTGATTTTCCACACCGGAAGTTCGTTTTTTAGATCATATTTTTGGTACAATCATCCATAACTTTGACAAAATAACTTTACAGCAGTTATCCCTATATTGTTTTGTACATTGTGTGTGAGTTTCACGGAATTTGGTTGATAATTGCACACGCTACAGCGTTGAGAATAGGTACAACCCCCTGCCCGCTCAGCGCGGTCTCTACGAAGGTATTCAGGAAGAGAGTCCTAGTATACTGCATTTTATCCACCCTTCCAAATCTGACCTGTAATAACCCCGGAGAACTCGTGACCCAGAATGACCTTCTCGGCCGCAGGGAACTCTTTCTGGATGATGTGTAGATCTGTGCCGCACACCCCGGCATAGGCCACCTGTGGGTCACAACACGGGATTCTAGATATCGTTATTGATATTGACCCATAAAAATAGCGACATTACTATACCATAACAGCATCTATGTAAGTCGGTATCATATAGTTTATTAAGCTGTAGCTGACTTGTTGATACCAATTACATGGAGCAAGGCAGTGTCATGATGACCATGACCCACGTGCAGTGACATGTTATTAATATGGTTTGATCGCTTGCCGAAGTGCAATTTGCTCAGAAATGGATAAATAGAAGTTCAAGGGTTAGGTGTAACAAGTCGATCGGTGTAATATAGCCAGCTGCCGCCGCGCCGCGTGCCTGCGAAGCTGGTGTGTTACGCCGAAAGGCGGTTATACCGGCAATACAGATACAGATACAGACGGTCACGCCTCCACTGTTCTACAATATGGCAGTCACACGGACAGCCTATGGCCTACCTTTATGACCACCTGTCCATGTCCAGCTGTAGCCTCCTTCGCAGTCTTGTTGGGCGTGGGCGTAATTTTTTCTGTGAGCGACACGAGTAATATGCCGCCGCGAGGGACGATTTGCTGCCGAGGGACTTTTGCCACGGAGAGAAGGTTTCCGCGCTCCAACGAGTTGTGGGTACAGACACATCTACTAGTGACAAAACATCCGCATTGGCGTCCCACTGTACAGCCTGCATTACCGAGTCTACCATGGTCTCAACTACCAACCTTACAGTGCACCGTCAAATACAAACAAAGCACCAAGGTGCCCAAGTTATTGTGGAGAAAAAATGGTTGAAGGGGATAGATTGCCGACCTTGATCTTTGTTCAAAGTAAGCGGCGGCAAAGTTGCGGACTTCGTAACGCCCCCAAGCTTTAAACAACTTCCGGGTTAATGGTGGACTGACCCATTGCAGTTTGGGGGAGTGTGATTAGGAACCTTTACTGGTTATATAAATATGTAGGTAATGGTAGTAAAGTAAGAATTCGGCAAAAATAGAGTAAACTACGGTTCCTTCCACCAAATCATACCTTTGCCAAATGATGTATACCTTATGAGAAACGTATCATGACGGCTCACAGGCTCGCAAAGCTCGGAGAAGACCTAACCAAGTTCAAGTGCTTACAAACACCTACCAAACTAAAAATTACGACGATCTATTTATGAAGTCTCGAGTTCATAAAACACGCGTCCAGAAAACACAAGCGTCTAATTCTAATTATAACATGCTATCTTCAGAAATACACCGCAAAGGATTCCTATATTATAAAAGCGATGAGATATCTACTGCAGCATCGGGGTGCCACCCTAGTTAGTTAACCGGGGCTCCAATACGGCTCGTATGTCATGTCGGTATAAAATGGGTTCTTTGGTATTGCACTAAGGGTTTGATTGGGTTAGACTCTCATTCACTCCGTCCCGTGGCCGCAGACCGTAGAGGCAGTTTGCCTGTTGGGTTGAACGAATTAAAATTCGATCTCACAGATAACCTTTTCATGGACCAGTTTTGACTCTACTTTCTAGTAAATGTACGGGTAGCGGGTTTGAAAATAGTAATGATGTTTTCCAGCATTGTTCCTGCGATGTAAACACTTGTGTAAATTCGCGTTACGCAAGCTGACTTATGCAAGCGTAGTCGTGCGGTTCTCAGGCGTAGTGCAGAACACCCGCCTTGCAAATGTGCTGTATATGGTATGAACGTCAACTTCGCCACAAAATATCCACCTTTTAAAATTGAAGTTTAATCACTTTCTATAAATTGTATTCCCCTTGAAATGCGTAACCTCATATTGATTTTAATTAAAATTACTATTATTGAAATCAGCCTTTCTTCTTTCGGCCGATATACATACACGATTCCCTGAATATACCGACCCATGGTTATGGTCACGCCATGGATTGGCTTTTCTGAGCGAGGCATTTGATATTACTGTGATCGAAAGATTTTAGCATGTTGGTTTCATTACGTATTATACAGCCATCGCCATTATCAGTACATGTCTCCCATGTGGTCTAGTGGTTAGGATTTGTGGCTTTCACCCACAAGGCCCGGGTTCGATTCCCGGCATGGGAAGCAAAGATTATTTTTTCTTGCTGAATTTTAGTTTCTTTTGTTTGTTTGTAAATTCGTAGGTATCATTTAGCGAAGTTAACCCCTAAAAGAAGACAAGCCTTACGATGAATCATTGATCTACAAAAGCACAATATGCACTCTGTCTACTTCAGCGACGTGACATACGTGCAATGCTAATAACTGACACATGTTATTTCATTGCTAGAAATCTTGGATCTTCAAAGAGCGCCTAATAATAAGCTGATTTATGGGTTCCTTGGGATATTTTCAAACGACAGCTTAAATGATTTCCTAGGTAAGAGTTATGAAGATTATATGAAAAGGAAGAACATTATGATTTAATCAGGTCAAAGGTATCCCATATAAAGTCATAAAATTCTAGGGATGGTTGGCAGAACTCTGTTATCTATATGATACTGGCTGTACATGTGAGCGGGATATCAGAGAACAGTCACAGAAGATATGTATGATGATATCGGTGTTCTTTATTTACTTCCAAGATGGAAATACATGTTTGGGTGGCGCTTGGGTAGGGGGAGTTTGTATGCATTTCGTCCTCTGCAGCAAGGATTAGAAGTGAGTTGGCAGAGATTGGCCATGGGTTTCAGTTGATTGATTAAACCTCGCACACATGGCCGTCATGTACTCGAACCAAACCAAGCAGATTATATAGGATTGTATACAACGTACTTGACCACACTTTAAAGCACAGGATTAGATTTACATGATACACGTACATGTGTAAGAAAAATGTATCTTAGCATTTGTAAATAATCATTCTGTGCGACCAACACAAGGAAAAAGGAACACAGTTCATCGTCGGGGACATCGTCGGATATTAACTCAGACGCTAGTATCGCTTCACGCCATTCGTCTCTGCAGCACTCACTTATACATTCATTTATGATTTAGCCCTGCAAGTCGAACATGGCCTTGGAGATGTCTCCCTTCCTGAGCTGCGCGATGGCCTCCTGGTACTCCTGAAGGCGGAACATCTTAATGCCCAGTCGGGAGAAGTCGCTCAGGTAGCTTCCCGACATGCCCCGCACCAGGCCGTTGATGGTAGTCGGCATGGTGAAGGGGTTGGTGAGACAGCCCACAATCTTCAACTCCTTAGCGTAGATCTGGAACGGGTTGATGGTGATCTCGGAGTTGATCGGGCAGCAGCCGAACTGAAGGAAGGTGGCTCCGCAACGGAGCCAGGAGAAAGCCTGGAGAAAAATATGAAATAATTATCAGATTTTTATTACATTGGCTGGACTGACCCACTGGGACACGGGTGGGGGA
>NW_017804499.1:9706-10262 GCF_001625305.1 Branchiostoma belcheri
GTTTAGTCTTTGTGGTTTTCGATAAATGCAGCACTTAAATAAGAAGACTTTATAATAAATTCACATTCACCATATTGCCATATACATACAAGTAGTGCAGTGCATTAAGTCACTGCCATCATATGAAAATTTTGTATCTGCTCTTGAACAAAAGAAAATATCATTTTCTAACGTTTTGAATAAATTATGTATATAAGACTGAACCGTGCGATTTTACGACAATTCTTAGCGCGCAAAAATAAGACTCCGCACCCTTCAAGTCGGTAAATGCTGTTTATCCATGACCTTTTGTTGTAGATTTTTGTTCGGTCAACAACTTGCATAGTTATACAACCCGTTTTGCTGCTAAACAGTCTTTTCTGTTAGACAAACCTAGAACTAACGCACGAATGAAGTGTTTCATGTACAGGGCTGTTAGTGTGTGGAATAACCTTCCAATTGTTATGCAGTCCACACAATCCCTGAGAGTGTTTAAGGACGGTTTGCACAAATACCTCCATCAGTAGGTCACAAGCACGGTTCGACAGGATTGTCAGTTTTTTAATATGTATATTGT
>NW_017804499.1:10282-10934 GCF_001625305.1 Branchiostoma belcheri
AAGTGACCTATAGGTCACGTGAACGCTCCACTTGATAGGTAGAAGGATGATTAAGTTACGTACTTCAAGAACGTTCTTGCGTAACGCTACATGTAGCAGCGCAAAGCCGTAAACACATTCTGAGTTAACACGTTGGTGGCGAACACATCTCAAAGCGACGCTAATGCATGTGAGTACCAACATTTACATTGTCGTATTTATCGTACTACGTATCATGTATGTGTAAGACAAATAAGTGCATAAAAGTACGTAAGCCATCAGTTCTACAATGAGTTTTGCTGCTAAACAGTCTTTTCTGTTAGACAAACCTAGAACTAACGCACTGATGAAGTGTTTCATGTACAGGGCTGTTAGTGTGTGGAATAACCTTCCAATTGTTATGCAGTCCACACAATCCCTGAGAGTGTTTAAGGACGGTTTGCACAAATACCTCCATCAGTAGGTCACAAGCACGGTTCGACAGGATTGTCAGTTTTTTAAATTATGTATATTGTAAATATGTTATTGATTGATTTAGATGTGTTTTGTGACTTGTCCAGTTGTCAACTATGTTTGTATAATGTATTGTCTGTATGTATGAATACCAGGAAGACTAGCGGTGGACCCTAGGGTCCACCGCTAATGGTTATTCTAATAAAGTTTCAAAGTTTCA
>NW_017804500.1:0-1279 GCF_001625305.1 Branchiostoma belcheri
ACTGACATTCAGCATCCTAATGTTTGAATAGCAACAAACTGCTGAATGTAATATGTAACACCACTGCACCTGGCATGGTGCACGTGGCAGCCATGATTGGCATAATAGTGGACAGGTGTCACAAGTAAGCCTCCTGATGTACCAGGCCAGATTTCAGTGGCCTTAGGACATAGGGACAGTATCAATTTCGAGCCCTTAATTTTGTTTGTTCTTATGTAATCTATCAATTAACATAATTAGATGAGGGCAAGCTTTTTTATGAGTAACAACCAGTTGGAACTTTATTCGGCAGGTTAACAATGTAGCCATCCATCAATCATACCCCATTAATGTTAATGCTCTGAGCTTGTAAACCATGAACTCAAAAAGATTATAGATACATGATGTACTAAGCCACTTTAAAATGCTACCCACCAAAGACTCAAAATGTATTTAAACAGAGCAGGTATATTTCTTTTATTATGATACTCTAAAATCTAGGTAATTAAAGTTGTAATAGATAAATACATTATTTTTATTTAATCTTCAATGACACCTGGGTAGCTTCTTCAGCCAATAGCTGATTTCCAAGGAGGCCCAGGGGGGGGTACAATAGGTAAAAGAATAATAGATTATACAAAGTACATAACAAAAGATGTAAATGAAATCAGTATAACTGAAAGTTATACATAAATAAATGAGTAATACGAAGTTCAACATGAACTGAGGGAATTTACAAGAAAACATAACTTCAAATCATAAACATAATCATTGTTACATTGAAAAGTAGTGTACCATGCACTGTGACTGTACACCTTGAACTAGCATTACTGTGCATTTGAATATAACATGACTAATACGAATAGCAGGTTTATTTCAATAAAATGAAATAACAGAAAATATGCCATTACAGCCACAATCACTGAATTGGGACATATTGGACAATTAAAAGAAACGTTATCTACTAATGGTTACCATAAATATATACAGAAGAGCGGGGAGATTAGCCATTCAGTAGTTCAACAAGGAATGGTATTGTGCTGTTTCTAAACCTAGATGTTCTGCATTGTCATTATGTTTCTATGTGAACTACTAATCATAATCACAATTGAGTACAGCTGATATTCCTTTATGCATTGAGGAAATATATGGCAAAAAACATTCCTCTGAGACAGTGGCTGGTTGTACAGCACCCTTAGGTATGCATTATATGGTCCAGTAATAGGTTGTCCTGATGGGTTCTGCATTTCCCTTGAAGACAATGTCTATCCAGCCTCATGTTGACTCTTGGCACCTGTAT
>NW_017804500.1:2832-10901 GCF_001625305.1 Branchiostoma belcheri
GATTTTAACTTTGCAATGAAGAGGTCAACCATGCTCTAACCTAGTTTAATGGACAATTTTTGTTCTGTACAATATAATCCTGGTCACTGAAATACTGTAGTCTAGTATTAGTTTTTTCCTTAAATAAAAAGCTGTAGTTAGTGCCAGCAGTGACCCCCAAGATCAAAAATTGTATTTTATTGACACCAAGCTAGGTGTTACTGGTTCACTGTGTACAGATGCTAGGTGTTAGTCGTTTACTGTGTAC
Source organism: Branchiostoma belcheri (assembly GCF_001625305.1). NCBI lineage: Eukaryota > Metazoa > Chordata > Leptocardii > Amphioxiformes > Branchiostomatidae > Branchiostoma > Branchiostoma belcheri. Next base: position 3,080 of record NW_017804500.1, read on the forward strand.
TGAAGCTAGGTATTACTGGTTCACTGTGCACAGGCTATGTGTTAGTTACTGGTTCAATGTGTACAAATATGTTACAGGTTCACTCTGCACAGGCTATGTGTTACTAGTTGACTGTGCGCTGAAGCTAGGTGTTACTGGTTCACTGAGTACTGAAGCTAGGTGGAACTGGTTTACTATGTATTGAAGCTAAGTGCTACTGGTTCACTATGCACAGGAGCTAGGTGTTACTGGTTCACTGTGCACTGAAGGTAGGTGTTTTTAACTGGTTCACTGTGTACTGAAGCTAAGTGCTACTGGTTCACTTTGCGCGGAAGCTAGGTGTTACTGGGTCACTGATGTGTTACTGGTTCACTGATGTGTTACTGGTTCACTGTGTTGAAGCTATGTGTTACTGGTTCACTATGTATTGAAGCTATGTGTTACTGGTTCACTGATGATACTGGTTCACTGATGTGTTACTGGTTCACTGATGTGTTACTGGTTTACTGTGTTGAAGCTATGTGTTACTGGTTCACTATGTATTGAAGCTATGTGTTACTGGTTCACTGATGATACTGGTTCACTGATGTGTTACTGGTTCACTGATGTGTTACTGGTTTACTGTGTTGAAGCTATGTGTTACTGGTTCACTATGTATTGAAGCTAGGTGTTACTGGTTCACTGATGATACTGGTTCACTGATGTGTTACTGGTTCACTGTGTTCTGAATCTGAAGCCATGTGTTATCTGACATTGGGCTCTGACGCAGGACTTTACCCACCCCATCAAGCAGAGTTGGTCCGCTAGAGTATATTTTACCCGAGTGTGGCAAAGCCTGGTAGAGGCTAACCCGAGACCTAGTAGTAGTAGACGCTACAGGGTGTACCTTACTGTACCTATGCCAATATGGGTTTCTCCCCTTATTAGGCTATACCGTCTTAATTCTATGGATAACATCCGCGCACAAATTGATTTTTGCCTATCCTAAAAAATCACATCGATCCTCTGAGGCTCTGGCCTGGCTCTAGGCCTGGGTAGTCCATGCTAGTTAGCCAGTGAGACCTCTTTCTGGAGGATGGCACCCAGGCTACCGAAGCTCCACAACTCAATATCTCAGTACATACGTACAGTGCTGATTCATAAACTTTGCAAAAACTTGTGGTATACGTGGCTATGTAATGACACAAATTCACAAACCATTTAATTAAGTCATGTGGCCTTCCTCCTAATTTCCATGATGACTCCTCACAGTTTATATATGTTATAGACCCAAAATGTTGGGGTTTCCTTTGTCAATATACTGTGAGAACCATGCTTATACAATATGTGTACGTGTGGTACCTCATCATCAGTATACCAAGCTTGGTGCACCTGATACCATGACCAAATACGGCAAATGCACTTGTATTGCTCAGATTACATGAGACCATTGATCTGAGATACACAGTAAGGTATGGATTGATATCAGGATAGCAGAACTAACAACTTTTGAACTAACTTTTAGCAGAACTAACATCATCTATTGGTAGATGCAACTATCAAAATTATATATGTAATGGCATGTTCCAGAAAGCCTGTGGGGTGGGTGGGGGTGAAAGAGGTCAAAAATAAACTTTTGTCCCTAGCCTTCTTTCAAACCAGGTTTGCTCAAACCCTCCCTTAATTTAGGGATTGAAATACTGGAAAATTGGAGCTGTGCGGTTATTCCAATGTTACCTGCACCAGTGCTATATGCAGAGAAGAGTGTTTTGGGCCCTAGTTGTTCCTTGTGCTGATTTGCTTAAGTCAAACCCTTCCTAGTTCCATGTTAAGATTAGGGCAAATCCTCCCCTAGTTCCTGGTCCAGATTTTTGCTGCATTGACTGTCACCTTCATTAAGTTGAACAGGTCATCTCTGTCATTGTTCCAGGATTCCTGCGTAGCTATCTTCTGTTTTGAATATGTAGTGCGAGTTTGTGGCGGGGCTAGCTCCGGTTCATCTTGTGGTGGGAATAAGGTGTCAACAGCAGCTGCTGCTGTGCTGGGACAAGGATGTTGGGGCAATGTATGTGTACTGTCAAATGGTATGGGGACACGGTCACGGATCTCTTTGGAGCTGGACTGTCGTCAAAGATCACAGTCCTTGCCGTCACTTTCTGCCTTTCACACCGAAAGTGCTTGCTTTGCCTCTGGCTGTTCCCATGTTTCATTCTGAAATAAGGCAAAAATAGCAACAATTATTTTCTTACTCAGTTCCAGACTATAGAAAGTATGCCTCAATAGATTTGCAAATGTGCCCTCTTCTGCACAATTCATGTATAATCCATCTTCTTAGTACTATATAGTAGATGCTGATTTAGAAAAAAATGAAACGCATATAGCTTAGGTTGTATTTTACAATTGTTCTCATTAGAATTATTACTCAAGCAAGGCAAGGACAGGTTTCTTCTGTATAATGAGCAAGAGCATTATTCCCTAACAAACACCATCACTTGTCAACATTGTTGCAAGTTGTTTTGAATTTTTCTATTAAAAATTTATAAAATAAGCCACCCCCCACCCCACCCCCCTTTTGTCGCACACGCACCACCCACCACCCGAATTATATAAAGACGGTCCCGGCCGCTCCTGGAGCATGGAGCACCGTGATGCGCCTATTAAAGTGCCATTGACAGGAGGATAGAATATTTTTATACTGTTTAATCAGATGTATTAGTTTTCTTCTGTAGCCAAATGCTAATTTATTTTACCGAGAATATATAACGTTAAATTTACGACCATACTATAGCTGGTTTCCTATAGCTAGGTGAGCTGCCCGGCTGAAAGATGGCCGTCTCTTCTCGCATAATTACGCAAGTCTCTCCCAAAACCGCAGAATGGGTCCGACCATGCAGGAAATCTGACCCTAGGACCTTATATATTCAAGAACAGAGGCACTCAAATCAAAGTGATCGAGAAAGTTTGTAGAAACTTTTAGGTCGTCCTCACCACCCCCCTCCCCCATGCCTCGATATTTCCTGGAAACTTTTGGTAAAATTCCAGGCGAACCTTAACCTCAACTTTCGCATAAAGCATTCAAAAATGGGTAGCATACAATCACACTGAAATACCAAATAGAAATGTACCATTAAGAGTAACTATAAACCATCAAACTTCAAGTGAAACACACGTACCTGTGGTGGTGATTTGAGACCGAAGCCGAGCGCGGCGTTGGTTTTGGGTTTCCCAGCATACCCTGGGGCGGTGACCCCGCCTGATGACCCAGCGTATGTCACCATCCATGAGAATCGCTGTGCTATCGTGGAAGGCGTCGGCTGTAGGACCGGCCGACTACGCCCTTCCGATATGTATCGATGGAAGGTGGTCCCCTTTTCACGATAGTTATCGTGGAAGGCGATCGAAGGGGGTGATAACAACTGGCCAACTTTATCAATAGACAGTTCTCTGAAGTGGCACAGGGTCGCCCTAGACTGGACCCCACTCAACTATTAGCCTAACAACCGTGTGAGTCCCCTCCACCAGAGATCACCCTTGGGAATTTTGCCATGTTCTGCGTAAGCTGAAGGTGGGGAAATGCCCAGGTCCAGACCAGCTTAGTACCAAAATATTGAAAAGGCTTTCTTACGAGCTGAGCAACCCAATCGCAAATATTCTGAATACATCCTTGATCGAAGCATTCGTATCACAGGAGTGGAAAGATGCTTTAGTCGTACCATTACGGAAGATTCGACATCACTCTCTGGAGAAACTACGCCCAGTGTCTCTCACTATCCAGCTGCAGGCAAAAGTGGCTGAGGCATTTGTGTGCAAGTGGTTGTTGCAGGACATCACACTTAAACTAGATCTCCAACAATTTGGGAGTCTTAAGGGACATTCAATTACTCACTACCTAGTCAGTCTAGCTGATCACTTGAGCAAAGAATCTGACAAAGTTTGTATACGCCCACCCAACGGTGCTGTAGCGTTTCTGTAGAAATCAGTGATGGCCTGAGACTGCAGCTGGCCCTGTCTGGTCTGACAATCATCGTTGTCAACATTTCTATACTGGTGATCTTGACTGTTGGTCATTACAGTAGCTGCTGTGTTTGTTTTGGATTCGGTGATGGTCTGGGACTGGCCCTGTCTTGACTTATCACTGAGTACCCCTGTAAATGTTGGGTCGTTTGGTTTTGTTACCACACCTGCATAGCTGGTGTGTTACGCCGAAAGGCGGTTATACCGGCTACACAGATGCGTAGATAGGGTTTTGCTTGAGGGTAGCTTGAGGGCACTTGGTCATGCGATGAAGTCGGAACTATCTTAGAGTAACCCTGCCCTGTTTGCTCATGGTTAGTGGCCCTGCTTACAATAACATAAGAATTTAGCCCTAAAGGAGGATGCCCGGTTTTATATTCTACCACAATGTAAAAATGATGCCAATCAGGATATAATCCAAAAACAGGGCCAATAAGAACAGGTAGCGGGAAACTGGGAGCAGATTTAATATTCAGCATTTTTTTTCGAGTTTCCCTGTGTTTGAAAAAAAAAACTCTTAAAAATCTTTTAGAGGAATTGTTTCATTCTACACCAATCATTATATTTGCCAATACATGTTTTAATAAATATGTGTATATAGCAGTGCTACATGTTCTGTGGCCACGTAAAAGCTAAACAGGGTAACATAATCTGTAGCCGCGAAACTACAACTGTATGCAGCCATTTTAATGAAGTGCTTAGAATGATACTATTATTGCATAATAAAATATCATTTACGAGAGTCACTGTCGTAAGTAATGAGCGATCTTCTGGCGTAGCGGCAGAGTGCTCCACTCGGAACCAAAAGGTCCCGGGTTCGAGTCCTGACATGCCACCGATCTTATGCCCTTGGGAAAGGCACTTAACACGACTTTACTTACTTCGCTCAGGTGAAAACAAGTGTTGTATTGTCCTCTGTGTTGGCGGCGGCATTAAAATAAGTTGAACAAAAGTTCCGAGATCTCATACCTCCATGAAATATGGGCTTGACATGTAAGTGTTGTATTGTCCTCTGTGTTGGCGGCGGCATTAAAATAAGTTGAACAAAAGTTCCGAGATCTCATACCTCCATGAAATATGGGCTTGACATGTAAATGTAAATTTCATCTTTAATTATGTAAATTACCTCCACATTAACATAATAAATGCATCGTGATGTTAACTTTTGATTAACTTACACATGTACCAAGTATGAAATTCCCATCATTTACCACTAAGGAGTCATAGAATTTTCGCATTAATTATTCAAATTAGGTCATCATTTGCATAATTGGTATCTGTTGATGTTCCATCTGCCATAGATTACATACATTACATGTATGAAAGTACTATAATGTAAAACACTGTAATTATAGAATTTCCTCCTTAATTATGCAAATTAAGTCATCATTTGCATAATTTGTAGTTAATTATGTACATCTCTCTCTAAGCTACCTACCTACCAAAATGATGATAATACCTTGTTCCTATCTGGACTTATTGGCTTTTAAAGATTTGCCCGAAAATCCCCTGCAGTTCCAAAAAAAGCTGCTAGGGGGACCAAACTCACGCCACTTATTCTTGACAGGAAAAGCTATCTGTCACCAAAAAGTCAAGACCATAGCATGTTTAGGACAAAAGATACAAAAACCGGAAGTTCTGCTGCAGTACTAAGGTCATCCACCAGGAGGCCCATATTTGACCTTGACCTTTGTCTTCCTAAGACTTACCATCGTACAAAATATCATCGCAATCCATAAACGCGTTATGGAGTTATGCTGACTACAAATGTGCGGAAACACAAACACACAGACACACACACACATACAGACACACACACACAGACAGACACGCCTCCATGAAATATATGAGTTTTTTTATACAGTACACTAAGTGTTTCAAACACACAGCTAATCAGGCCTGCAGCTAATACAAACCCTAACCCTGAAATAAGTCACCTATTCCCCTGAGGGAACTCCATTAATCAAACCGGGTCCTAAGCGCACTGACTCGATAGTTGACTCGCCACACAATGACACAAATGTTGGCTGCAAAGGAGATTCCTCATTAAACCAGAAGTGCTACTGCACTACCAAGGCCATCCACCAGGAGGCCCATATTTGACCTTGACCTTCGCCCTAACACCTACCAGCATACCAAATATCACCACAATCCATGAAGGCGTTATGAACTTATGAAGGTATAAAAAAGCGGAAACACAAACACACACATACACACACACACACACACACACACACACACACACAGACGCACCAAAAACAATACCTTCCATTTCATGGAGGTAAAAACCTGAATGTTCCGTCACCACGTCTTGTGACTACATGTTGGAATATAAAAAAAAAAAAGAAGAAGAAGCAATGAGCACACTACCCAGGACTGGTCCTGTCTAAACGAATTAACACAATCGTGTCGATAGAATAATGCACACAATGATGGAAAATTTTAATGATTGGAATAAACAATTAAACAGTAAAAGAGTCTAAATCAAGATTAACTAACGTTTTGTCATTGTCATTGATAATGCTGTTGATTAGCTAATAGTATCTAAGTTTAGAAACAATAAACTAAAACAATAAGTAAGTCTAGTTTCATGAACGCAATTATGATTAACCAGAAGAAAGCAACTGATTGTAGAACAATGCAAAATAAACTTCTAATTGAGAGATCAGTAATTATAGATATCTAAATAAAGGTTAATGTGCACAATAATTATAATATCGATGTCTAGTTTGACTAACACATAAAAGAGTACGCACAGATGAATTAAAACTAACCAATAATTTCATATTCGATATTAACTAATGAAATAGCCCGAAATGTTTTTAACATGTTGATTTATTTATTTATTTATTTCATCTTATAAACACCTGGGTAGCCTCTACAGCATAAGATTGCTGATTTCCAAGAGGGCCCAGGGTCACAAACAAATATAACATAACATAAAGCAAATTGTATAAAAGTAAATTATACAATCAAGTAACAAAAGTTAACAGAAATCAGTATAACTGAAAATCAGTATAACTGAAAAGTTAACATATATAAACATATAAACAACTGAACAAAAATATACAAATCATTAAATCAGTGGAGGTCAGAGGTCTGTTTAACAGCTGCCTTGAAGCGTTTCAGGGTTGGGATCTGTCTTATGTCTGCCGGCAGTTTGTTGAAAGAACTTGTACCTGTGTAAGCAAATGTTCGCTGACCTGCTGTGCTAGTGTAATTAGGTAAATGTAGCTTAGTAGTCTGTCTTGTGTTATAAGTATGAAGATGATAATTATGGCAGAAAGTAGAAGATAGGTAAGTTGGAGTCAGGCCATTCAAACATTTAAATACCATTACACAAGTGTGTTCAAATCTTCTATCGACCAGGTACTTCCAGTTCAGTGTCTGGTGGAGGCTCTCAGTGCTGCAGTCACGTAGTCTGCGTTGAAGCACCACTCGAGCTGCTCTGTTCTGTAGTATCAGTAGTTGTTGTAGTTTAGTGGCCCCACAGCTCCCCCACACTATGTCGCAGTAGTCGAGTATAGGCAGAATCATTGTTTTATATAACTTGTCAGCAATATTGATAGTGAGGCAGGGTCTAAGTCTACCAAGTAGTCCAATTCTCTGAGATACTTTACTGCACATTTTATCCACATGTTCGTTAAACGTTAAGTGGCAGTCGAGGTTGACACCCAGGTATTTAAACGTTAATACCTGTTCAATGATCTCCTGGTCTATTTGGAGTTCCAGTGTTGGTGTATGTTTTAACCTATTTGCCGTACCAAAAAGCATCCATTTTGTCTTAGATATGTTTAGTGTTAAGCGGTGATGTGATAGTGATAATACTATACTGACGTTTTTAAATGTC